>NT_033779.5:23020341-23320341 GCF_000001215.4 Drosophila melanogaster
TATTTACAAAGACATTATTAAGTTTTAACAAATATTATATTAAAATTACAGAAAATGCATTTCCTAATGCTTATAACACCATTCGTAATGATAGTCAATCAATGATAGTCAGAAATAATTGATTACTCCAATCACTAATTTTTCCTGTTCAAAGACGAAAAGGATGTTCTTACTTATGAATCATATGCCAAATTATTCCACGTAACTAATTTAAGTTTTTATAAATAAATAATCGATCTAGAATCAGGATATATAAAAAAGGTTCAAATAAAAGGTCACAATGGGAAATAACTTACGAACTACAATTAATCGAATTAATTTTGTCACAGCTGATATAAACTAGATCAAAAAGGGGAATAAATGAGTTAGGCACTGCTTGGAAATGGTTAGCTGGAACTCCGGATCATGATGATTTCATTACAATACAGAATAAAATAAACCAATTAATTGAAAACAATAACCAACAATTTATTATCAATTCCAAATTGTTTAACGAGATAAAATCACTTTACGATCAAGAATTGTCGTTAAGAAAACATCGTTTACGATTGTTAACATTTGACTTGTAAAACATAATTGATACTATTACACTGGAGAAAACAAAAATGTTATATAATGAAGACATTAAAGAAATATTGTATTAAATCACCAACAAAAGCCTGTAATTATTGCAGATTTAATGGATATGTCTGTATTCAAAATTTACTACATAAAAAACTCATAATTATTTATATTAAATACCCTGTAATAAAAAATATATGCGATATTTATTATGCCAGATCCATTTCACGTAATGATGGAATAAGTTATCAGATCGTCAAATGCGAAAATACTTTTTATGAAAGATCTAATTTTATGAACGAACATTTTTATTAACTAACTAAAGATAAAAATTTTTTATCCGCTTACTAAATTGAGGAAATCAATTTGCACTAAAATACGAGGAAAAATAATAAATTAATAAAAAATAAATAAATACTGACAAAGAATTTTCAACAGAATTAAGAGAGCGTTTAACCGATATTCACAATGAAGCGGGGCGCGTCATTTTAGAAGGGGAAAGTTATCCAAGCCATAAATATAGCACTCTGCCCCAGTTGATAAACAAATTTCAAACTCCAATCTGAGAACCATTGCCTTTGCTTTTGTTTTTGTCGCCAACACTTAGCCACCCGATCAATAACCAATCTTAAAGTAAACACAGCTTCTACTTGGAGACCAACTTATTGCGCTTCAATCAAACTGAATCAGTCAGCAAATTTGAATTTTACATTGCTGTGAAATAATATTGTATGTTTTATTCTAAATATATTTGAAAGTTTCAGAAAATCTTAAAGAAAAGCTTTTGGCCAAGGTTGAGTGGATTAGTATTAAAATTTAGATAATCAGTCTTAATCGATACGAGATTGTGAACAGCTTCAAATCAAAGATAAGCTAGTAATAAAGTGTTTTGTAATAAATCTATATTATTTTTGATCAATTGATCAAAATAATTCTCGTTTTGCATTGCCTTAACGTTCCAATTATTTGAATATAGCATATGAATAGTAATTTCAAAAATGTCTTAAAATTATTGTGTCAAATTACAGTAAACATTGTCTAGTACACATCGATTCTTAAGTGCTTGTCGTCGTCCCTAAAGAAAGCAAATTTGCATTAAATAGGTCGCATATTTTTATATATGTATATAGTGACATATGTAGTGCTCAACCACATAACATATATTTCAACATATACCTACCTATACTTAGCAACAATAGAACATAGAACCAAGAATGCCTTAGCACATAAGATAAACAATTATTAGAACCCCAACTTCTTCATAAACATCCGCAGTCTTATTCGTTATTCCCACTAGAAGGGTGAAAACTGCTTACACAACTTTAAGGGTCAAAACTTTCCACGTAGCTCAAACTCGGCTGATCTGTATCCATGCGAAAACCATTCAAGAGAGCGCCTAATTATCGTAAACATACAATAAATGAGAGCCTATGTACGCTCAATATGAAGAAGTAAATAAGCTCAGGCAAGGGTTTGCAAAGCGTTTGCTTTGCAAATTGGCTTTAGATTTTATTCATACTTCAATTGTGTAAGACGTGAATTTGTCTCCGACGTTCGCTTAAGTTTTTGGATAATACAAATTTTTTTTTTATGAACCAACAAACCGCGAAGTTATAATTATATATATTTTAAACGGTGTTTTTTTCTTTTTTTGGAACATTTTTGTTTTCATTTAAAAAAGTTATAAAACTATTCCATATTGATGGACTTTATATTAATGGAGTAAAATATACTGCTCACAATGCCCTATTGAAGTTTTGCATCGAAATTCGACAAAACTCCAAATTATGTAGATAAATTGGTATTAGCTCAAAAAAGCTGGATTCAGAAAAATTGAATTTTTGAAATTTGAAAGATGGAAACGTTTGCCCATTTAGTTCTTTTTCCACGTCCAATTTTCAAGATCTGATATATTTTTTAAATCGCAATTACATCGTTTGCAAACGCTTGTCCACCCTTTAAAGTTATACTTTAGACTATACTTTAGAAAATATAAGACAATAAAGACAGTCTCGGTCTATTAAGAATTAAGAGAATAAAGCGTTTGCCTATCTCTTAAATTAAATATTATTCATCGTCGACGACTCCGTTGAGATTACTCTCCTCGCATTACTCTCTCTCCTCGCATCACAACCCAAGTAATCGCATCAACCAGAATCTTCTTTTCAAAAAAACAAGAATCAAAACAAATCTTCATAAAAAGGCAAAAATAAGTTGAACTACTCAGCACAGTGCAAACAACCCACAATTTACGAACCGAAATTTATTGTAATAACCAGAACAGATGGGGAAAGTTTCGAAAATTTCACCATTTGTGATTAAAAAAGTCATCGACTTCACATGCGTTCCAAAATACTCGACCTGGAACATTACAAGTCAAAACTATAGGGCTTTACCAAGCAGTTAGATTAATGAACATGAAGACGTTCCATAATTTTAAAGTAAATGTATCCAAGCACAACACGTTGAACTTGGACACATCACGAAATTTTTCTCCAACTGTTCTTCAGCTGAACACACCACCGAATGCACAAGGAACACATTCTGCATTAACTGCAGTCCGGTAGACAAATCATGTCCAGCCTTTCTCAAGCAAAAAACGATCACAGCTATCAAGGTCACTGAGCGAGTGGATTTTAAAATAGCCACCAAAATGTATTACACCCGGCAGACCGACCCATCAACCCAAGTAATACGCAAAAATATCTAAATGTAATAAAGCACCCAATACAAACACCCAAATGGAACAAAATAAAAATCCCAAACAACGACCTTTAATGAACTACGACGACGTTTTGAACAACAAACCTTAAACTTTCCGAAACCGTCAACACGTCTTCTAGAGTAAATTTTAAGCCCCATTTATCAAAAATGTCTCTAACTGTAATTCAATGGAATTTAAAATGATGTGTACACAACTACAACTAACTACTTATTCTAATCAAAAAATACTCCGCACACATAATTTCCCTCCAAGAAAGCCGCATACAATACACAAATAATTTACCAACCCCAATAAACTACAAACTGTTAACAAATAACAGTTATGCACCAACAAATTTGGTGGCGTAGCACTACTACTACTACTACACCATCCACAACATCACAAGTGATCTCAAAGCAATAGCCTAGCAATATATACAATCTAAGCCAAAACAAGAGAGAACGCTATAGTTGAGTTCATCGACTATCAGATACCCGTTACTCAGCTAGTGTGAATGCCAACGCGAAATGTAATAATTTTTATGGGATATCGATTGATATTGGGGAATAAAATGAGAAAAAATTTCAAATATGTTCAAAAGTGTTTGCGTGACCGGTTTGGCGGCTTTAGGGGTCTAGAGTGGGCGTGTCAAAAAGCTTTTTGGCAAATCGATTGAAATTTACAAAACTATTAAAATTATGAAAAAATATCCAAAAAATTATGAAAAATGTGGGTGTGGCAGTTCTGGGCGGTTTAAGGTCGTTAGAGTGGGCGTGGCAAAAATTGATTATGCAAATCGATAGAAATTTACAAGACTAATACAAATTAGCCTTTATTGTTCCTGAGATCTCGACGTTCATACGAACAGACGGGCATGGCCAGATCGACTTTGCTATCGATCCTGTCCAAGAATATATATACTTTATATGATCGGAAACGCTTCCTAGTATAGCCTTATGCTCTACGAGTAATGGGTATAAAAATCTATATTTAACAAACAAAAAACTTATAAAGCTTTACTTTATAAAAAAAACTAGGTAAGATTACAGTCATTTCAGTAGAAAAAGGCCAGGTGGACAAGAAAATATTTAAATAAATTAACAAAACGCACAAAACAGCAAGGACAAAACTATTGGAAAACATTTTTATATTTTTTCAATTATTATTGTCTTATCACAAGCCTCAAAAACTGTCACGCCCACATTTTTAAAAAATTAAAAATTTTTTTTTCGTTTATTATTTGTTCTGGCCAAATTCTATCGGTATACCAAAAACTTTTTACCGCGGACACTCAAACGCACTTTTGAATTTGGTTTGATTAATTATTTGTTTTTCCGACTTCTGTCAATATGCCTAAAATAATTAAGAAGATATTTGAAAATGCTATGTAATTGTTCTTAATCGGTAAGAAAAATCGGTATAAACCATTTTTTTTTAATATACAATTACTACAGAAAGATAACTTTCTTTATTGTTGTGTTTTTATATATATGATGTATATATATAATTAGTACCACAAAAATTATCTGTTGTTCATAGAAAAAAATAATATTGTTTACTCACGTTATATAAATCCTAAATTGCCATGGCTGTCCATCCGTTTTTCATTAGTTCTTAACTATAAATAAATAAATCGTTCAGAAAATTTTATCTTAGTTAATTGTATGAATTTTATATATTACCATCCATTTGCTTAATTCAATAAAAATATTTTCTTCGTACATTTTTGTTCTTTTCGCATATTTATTAGGCTTTTATGAACCGGTTTGCTTATTTGGTGTAAAATTAATTTTATATATTTCTTCGTGAATCCAGACAAAGTACGACAGCGAATTAACGTATAGCAAGAAACAGTAAGAAGCGTATGGAAGAGTTAAAAAAACCAAAAATCAAAAAGAGGTTTAACAAGTTTTCAGTTTATCTACTTGAGGCAGGGAACCAATTCGGGTTTTGGCCGTTTTGTGGGAGTTCATTGAACGCCAAGAACTTTGATCGGTCTTCATATCCTCGTTTTGCTTTCACGATGGAACAACTGAGAATGCGTGTTATTTTTGTTGTTGATCAATTAATCAAGTATTTTACTAACTTACATTAACATTACATGCTTTTCTCTTTTCTACGTTTTAAACGTTTTTAGACATTTCTATTGGCATTTCAACGAAAGTACATTTTCCCTTAGGGCGCGGTTACGAACTAATGTCACACTTTTATAAAAAATCTAGCAATGCCATGCTATGCTATCACTTACTGAGTTGCTGAAGGCGGCGGTAACATCCGATAATTTGCACACAACCTTTCACAAGTGTGATCACTATAAAACTGTAGGTGTTTGAGCTGAGGACGCTTCTATTTATACTTATACATTTTTCAATAAAAAAAAAAAAGGGAATGCCACCAGGAGAGAGCAGCATTATTGAATCAGAGAGTTCTATGTTTCTTTCTTTACTCACTCAGCCACCAGTGTCCTATCCTAATTGTGTGTTTCCGCCCAACAACTACAGAAGGCGAGAGGCGAATATGTGGCGGGACACTTGCCAACGACTTTAATCGTCAAGTCTATTATATTAACGAAAAAAGAACTAAGAAAGTAGACGCCTTATAGGATGATCGCTTTAAATATTTTTTACCAAATTAGAACATAATGTATCGAATTAATGCATATTTTATTTTTTAAGTTTTATGCATATAATATGAATATACATATGTATGTATATTTATGTATGTCTGTACGATTTCTATCGGTATACCAAAAACATTTTTTCCCGCCCACTCAAACACCACCAAAGCGCCACGCCCTTGTTTTAATCTTAAGATGTTTTTCTCAATACACTCAAATTTTTGAAGACATATAATTCTGGATTAATTTGATAAAACTTTATAATTCAGCTTTCGTAATAATATTCCATTAAATGCTTTCTATTAACTCATTGTTTCTCTGTAATTAATCATAAATTGTAGAGTAAATGGCTGTACTAGATTCGTTGAAAAGTATGTATAGGCATAAAGAAGCGTTGCCGACAATATAAAGTAAATATATATATTCTGGATCAGGATCAATAGCCGAGACGATCTGACTTTGTCCATATGAACACGTCGATTTCAGGAATGTTGAGATTAGGCATACAGATTGTAGATTGCTACAGCCACTCTAACGCCCAAAACTACCACGACCATACTTTAAAAAAAATGTTTTCTTCGTTTTATGGTTTGTCTTGCCAAATTCTATAGTTATACAAAAACCTCTTAGGGCACGTCCCTCCCTACAGCAACAAAACGCCCAGAATGGACACGCCTACATTTTTAAAACATTTTTATTAGGTTCTCAATTGATTCCGAAATATCTGTCGATATCCCAGAAAATTAAGAGAATAAAATTTCGCGTTCGGTTTCACTCTAGCTGATCAACGACTATTGCATACTCTCTTACTTTCATTAAAACCAATAAAAAATCATCTGAGGGAAGGAATCGAATTGCAACTCAATACGGCAAATACGGTGTAGCAGACGTCAAAAGACTATATAAGCAGGACAGGACGATAGGAATTTTATATTGACACTAAATACAGAAAAGGCCAAATTCAAAGAGAAAAATTCGGAAAACCAAATAAAAATATAGAAAAAATAGATTAAGACCATTACCAAATCACTAATCAAAATAGGGAAACCAAATACTACAAAACACAATTTAAGAAACAAATAACTAATATCTAATACCGTTTAACTTCCGCAGGAGCCTTGTGTATAATAATGTTGTTTCTATTCTTCACCACGGGCCACAGACTACAATTTCAAATAATAAACATAGATCCAGACCCTTGGCTACTTACTCTTCTCGAGCAATCCAATTCAAATACCTGTAGTATATGAACATCACGGTCTAAGAATTAATTTAACGGAAATCAATGTCATCACTAATTCTTTTGGTAACAAAATCACAGACGCGCCCAGAATGAAATACTTATACAATAAACTACTGAAAGAATAAAATGGTTTAACTATTCATCAGCAAAATGGGCAGACAAATATGGACAAAATAGGTTCATATTTTAAATTTATTTTTGGCACACTTGTATTGACACAATCGTTTATGAACTTATGCAATTTATTGTATACATAGAAGACTTAGAAATGGGCATGCAACTTTCACGTCTGTGACTTTTGAATCCAAAATTACTCAATTACAATAAGTTATAAAGCATTAACAACCAGAATATACATTTCAGCAAAACATAAACTTGGATTGACCACAAAATTAACGAATTATTACTCATTTCACATATCCCTATTAACCAAAATACCATCAACACCAATAAATTTACTTCCTATCCTGCCCAAAAAAACAAATCAAATATCAAAAAAACATATACATATATCCAAACATATTGTATTTGGAAGATGAGAATAAAATGTATAACCAAGACAAAAAAGAAATTAATAATGAAGGCATTAAAAAATGAATGTGATTTAACTCTATTGTTTTTACCGGTTAACGTAACCAAGATAAAAATGGTAGAACATGATGACGTTTTAAAATTAATTTCGGAAAATAATAAAATATTTTATGTAACAATAATAATTGTAATTATTGTTAGTTTAAATTGTCCTATCAAATAAGAAATAAAACAGACACAAAACCAGTTGCCTACATTATAGCCTTTAATGGCCTTTAATGCACCCTTTTAAGGGGAGGGAAGAGACATATTGAAGACATAAATACACTTTTCTTGATTTTGAACTCCCAAGCAGAGAAGACTTTTTATTTCGGAAGAATACATTATCCAATCTTGACCACGACTAGACTGGCCCGATCGGAAAAGAGACATAAAACAAGCAAAGCAGCAACGAAGCAAAAGAAAATAACAATGAAGACAAGGATCTTATCAATAATTTACTTGTAATAAGGGTAAACCGCCAAAACAAAAAGTGATAACCACATAGTTTAGTGAACCAACAAAAGGGAAAAAATATTTAAACATGGTAACAAAATGCGAAGTGACCGGTTAAAATAAAATGCATTGTGCATTTGTTGTACATATGAAAAAATAAAAAAGGGGGAATAAATAAAAGCACAAAACAATACTAACGAATAGAAGTGAGCGGAATTTAGTGGTAAATAGTGCCTGTCAACCACTGACAAGAGAGCATGCTATAATCGAGTTCCCCGACTATCAGATACCCGTTACTTAGCTTTTGGAAGCTTCAATGCCAAATTCCATAATTTTTCTAACTAACAAATAGATCTTGGGGACAAAAAATTAAGCAAAATTTTTTAAGTGTGGCCGTGCGAGTTTTCCGAGCGTTAGAGTGGGCGTAGAAAAAAGTTTTCTTTCAGCGTATCGAAAAAAATTTAAAACCGAGAGCGTTAGAAGTCTAAAAATATAATTTGCTTGCTTGTGTGAGTAAAAACAAAAGACGAGAACGTGTATATGTGTGCGGCCTAAAACAATTCTGATCCAAAAAACAAATTTACATGTGTACAGCGTGCGGCAGCATATCGCCATCATGCGTTGGAATAGTGAAGAGCGGACCTTTGCCGTTGAGGCTCCCGTCCCAGACCGCAAATCAATTGTTACATGGGTCATTACATTCAGGCCAGATGCGATGAACTGGAGTCCCTCACCTGAAAACATTGAAGCAGTGAGAGCATCTATATTGCGATCTCCAAGACGTTCTGCGCGCAAACACGCATCTGCCCTTGGACTATCTGATTTGATGGACACTTGGTTTCAACAAGACGGTGCAACAGCACACACTTTAAGAGCATCGATGACTGTTTTGAGGAAACACTTTCCATAGGGCCTTATCTCAATTAGAGGCGATTTGGAATGTCATAAATAAATATTTTCCGATGCCTACAATAGTTTTCATTGAATTCTGAAAAAAGAAAATTATATACTTACCATTTTTAAGCATATGTAAAACGAACGAAATGATAATAGAGAAACAGGGAGAACTGTTAACTTTAGACTTCAGAGTCAAAGATAAAAAAAACGCATCCCAGGGAGTCGCGATCAATTAAATAACATTTGATCGATTATAGTTTTTTATTATTTTTACTTCTGGATCTCCTTCTCATTAGAATTAGATACCGCTAACATATTTATATTTATATTGATAATTAATTATATGTAATATATGTAATAATTGGAACACAACGGGTAGACCATTACAATTGTTTTGGGGTCCTATATTTACATGACCTTCGAGACGACTTGAAATATTTGAATGTTTAACATTAAAACATTTTCATGTTCCCCAATTAAATTATTTTTCTAAATATTTCTTTTCATTATATTTGGCCTCGTTTTTTATTGATTATTTTCAGTTGTCAATTATATAAATATTACTAATTTTTTATTTATGAGATAGAATGCGCTTAGCTTGCTTTTTTTGTCTATCAGCTATCACAGTCCACTTGCATTTTATAAGTTTGTTTACAAAATCTATTTTATGCGCATAACATTCACTATTTTCATAAAACCATAATGAGAAGGTACTAATTTCATTTGTGCACTTAATGCCTTGCTCAACAATAAATTTTTTTATACACATGTGTTTTTTTTTTATTTTTAAAAATATTTTTAAAAATTTTTAATGTGTATTTTGCAAATAGATATTGAAAAATAGATCAGTTGGTGCCTTTAGTTTCCCGAAGTCCGAGTCTATTGATTAATTTTTTTTATGTATAAAAAGCTCTGATGGATGGCATCAAAGTCAACTAGTCCGTCAGGGGTTTCAAAATTAGCTTTTAGAAACGTATTCCTTATAGACTTGAAAAGATGCGGAATGTCATAAAACATTTAATATTTTTTATTATTTATGGTAAAGTAGGGGTCTCATTGGTGACTTCAAGTAGTGAGGTTCATTTTCTATTGTTACCTATTATTATCAACTATTATTATTTTAATTGATAAAACGTTTTAAGCAATCGCTTTTTATTTTCGTTTCTGCCACGAAATAGTATAATATAAATTTCAATTTCTTTAAAATACCACGAATAAGAAATGCGCAAATATGGCGTCCCATTTTATTAGAGCGAACAAGTAAATGCTCTATTTGATCTATTATATCAACCTATCCGTTTCTCAAACAAGCAACGAATTTAAAAAATACATTTTAATGACAGTCTGCCCTATACGGATATTCTGCATCGCTTAATAACTTTTTTAAATTAAAATTAACCTTTCTGTCAATTCCTACTTGCAAGTAAAGTTACGACACATTTTTTATTCTAATATTTAATTATAATATTTCTATTTAAAATATAAAATAACTATGCAAAAGGAAATAACAATGAAGACAAGGATCTTATCAATAATTTACTTGTAATAAGGGTAAACCGCCAATATATTTATTCTAATATTTCATTATAATATTTATATTTAAAATATAAAAGAACCATGTTTAATTTTTGGAAAGCTGCCGTAAAAAAGTTTTTTATTGAATTATGATTTATGAAGCACTAGAAAGAAAATAGCAAATAGCAATACCACTACCGATTCTGTAAAATTTGTTTTATTGAATAACAAACTTATTACGTGACAATTGCCAATGGATTTGAGAACCTGGGAAGTTGCCGTCGGCGATGGAGTACATCGAGGATGTGGCTAGGAAAGGCGGCTTTCTGATTTACCAATATAGCGGAGAAGTTACCGAGAAGTAGCCTTGAAAATGCCGAATCACTTGTGGCGCTCGCACTAATTCAAGGCCCAAAAATGGCACGCTCGATGGTCACACAATAACGGATGTAGAAGAGTAATTTGCCGTAATTACAATTGAGCCGAGGCCTCGTCAGCAGCTGGTACTTTGTTAGCCGCTCCTTCCTTCGCCCTTTACCACCGTAAAACTTTTTCTTTGAGCCCGGGACGAAGCAGTCCAACAACCCTTTGTGCGCCTTTGTTTCTGGAAAGTGCCACCGGATAATGTGTGACATTGTGATCAACCAGTGCTTTGCTGCTCTGTTGAGGTATAGGGGCTTCCTCTACATAAACAGTTGGATGCGTGTTTCGCTTAAGAGTGTAACATACATTGGTCGACTTCGCACTATTTATCCCAATATTCCTGGCCCATTCGGAGAATCTTGTTGCGTAGTCCTGGATGACTACGGCAGCTTCAAGATCACTTATTCACAGGCAGCATGGACTTACCAATAATGCTGATGTGCGGCACAGGTATATCGAAGGTAGATAAATTGTGGAGCAAAGGGACAAGAACACTTGCCTGAGGGACTCCAGCAGCGACACCATGCTCTGTGGAAAAGGCCAAGAGATAACTGCGAATCGCTCTCTTTTAAGATATGTTCGAGGCAGGTTGAGTCCGTTTGATTTTAAACAAGATTCCAGTGTGCACACTCGATCAAACGCTTTGAATGTCCAGACATAGGCCGATGCAATATTTCTTACTGTCTGAGGAAGTCCGAATTTGCTCTACAGCCCTATTCGGCTTCTCAACAGTACCATAGTCAGCAAGGAACCCGAAGTGGTCCTCAGGGTTAATCCCTTGAGATTCCAAAATCCTGACTACTTGGGCAGCAATCAGTCTTTCGAACACCTTCGAGATCGGCCGGTATGAACAGGGTTCCCTTTCCTCTTGGCCAGGTTTGTGAAACTTTAGAAGAGCGTTGAAAACCAATGTTATGTAGACGATCTCACGACGGCGATGTACGAAGCGAATACATCCGCTTGCCTCAGGTCGGTCCGGCGATATACTCCGTTGCCTCGGGTCAGATACCCGTTGCTCAGCTATGGGAATGCGAACGTAAAATTTCATCATTATTCTGGGATATCGAATAAAATGAGAAAAAATATTAAAATTATTCCAAAGTGTGGCCGTGACCGGTATTAGGGCGGTAGAGTGGGCCTGGAAAAATCGATAAAAATTTACAAGACTAACGAATCTAGTATACCATTTTACTCTACATGTAAGCGGTAATAATTACGATTTACGTAGTTCCGTCTGTAGCAGAGGATATCTAATTAGGATTAGATTTTTAGAAACACTTTTAGCTGTTGCCAACAACAGATTTCTGTGGCAACAACCACATAGTGGTAGCTTTAGAAGAACATTCGGCTCCATAGCTTACTCAAAGTTAGCAGCAAGTGCTGCTAAAAAGATTAGGAAGACCCAGTTGATCACCCATTCCATTGACGTTGCCCAAATAAGCCAGTAAAGCAAAGGCACTATGCCGAATCGCCTGCAACAGATATACTGATGTACGCCGAGTTGGATAGGATGCTCAATGTAGGAGTTATTGAGGAGTCATCCAGCGCTTGGTCCACCCCAGTAGTCCTGGTGCACAGACCAGGTAAAGTTAGGCTTGACATCGACAGCCGAAAGCTAAATAAGGTGAAGGTAGATAATGCGTACCCCATGCCCCAAATATGTGGAATGTTGAGTAGACTCCCAAAAGCCGAATTTATAACTAGCTCAGACCTTAAGGATACATTCCAGCAGATCCTGCTAGGCCCAAGTTCTAATTACAAAACAACATTTACCGTGCCAGGGATACCCCTTAACTTATTTGTGGTTATGCCTTTTGGGTTATTGGATTGTCCCCTAACTATGTGCAGGTTGATGGTCAGGGTCATACCTGGAAATAAGAAAAAAATTAGGGTATATGGGGAGAGTCAAGAAACTAGCATTATCACAGGATATATCCGCGTTCGAAGTATCAAGCTTAGTGGATATAGAGGTTAAAGAATTTAATGTAATAGAATACGAAAATTTAAAGTCTGCTGTGTACTCAAGAACACCAAGATTGTTGGATACTTTACGGGTACTTTATCGTCGCGATAATCGCGCTTTAGAAGAAAAAGTGGGAAATGAATCTTGCTGAAAAATTAAACAACGGATGTCAAGGAATTGTTAAAACTCGGTGTATAAAACAACCAAAAATCCTGGTCAAATCTTAAGCCACCCTCAGGGAATTCTGGTCATTCAGATAGGATCTTCCAAAGACTGTATGCCGACTATTTAGGACCGTATCCACGTAGCTCAAAAGGGAATATACGATGTTGATTATCGTCAATCATGGTTCAAAATTACCAATTCTTGGAATAGTCAAAAAGTTCTCAAGGGAGGCTAGCCTTCACTTTTCTTTCCACTGTTTCGGCAAAAACACCAGAATAACAAGATGCTTAACGCCATACGATTTTTATGCACACGATTTTTGATCGATTGACACCATGAAAAAAATTCTTGATTTGCATTGCCTTAAGGTTTTTATTATTTGAATATAGAATAATTGGAATACTCTAAAATTCCGCTTGCGACGTGTGAAAAATGTAGACATTGTCTAGTAGTCATCGATTCTTAGATGCATATGACCGCACGTCGTGCCTCAAGAAATTAATTTTGCTTTAAACGGTGGCATATTCTCATTTTCTTATATTTTTATAATATTTATTTATTTACGTTCGCGTTACAACGGAAATCATGTTTGATCACAGTAAAAATGTGTATGTATGTATTTTCATTATATTATACCCCTTACTTGAAGAGTGTCAAAACTGGCACGCCCAGACTTCTGCATAATGGTTTGTTTCGTTTCTTCTTTATTCTTTATCCTGTCAAATCATTATACCCGTTACTCGAAGACTAATAGGTATAGTAGCCTTTCCGACCCCATATTAGGTATATATGTTTATTATTGATCAGAATCAACTAGACTCGGATAATCTGTCTACTAATCCGTATGAACGTCGTGATCTCAGGAACTATTAAAGACATAGACGCAGCACAAATTTGTTGAGCCATGTTGCCACGAGCACTCTAACGACCACAAACCGTTAAAAAATGACGCGCCCATTCATTTGAACAATTTTTAATTCATTTAATTTTATTTCCCAATTTCTATCGATATACCAGAAAAATTATGATATTTCTTATTCATGTACGTGGCATGACTATCCCTCTTTATTTTACCAAGGCGTTTTCCTTTCTCATTCTCTTTCATACACCACCACACAGACACACTATGGTGAGTTTGACAAAAACAATTTCTGCCTCGCTTTATGAATACAGAAGAAGTACCCAAAAAATACCAAATCAATATGTCCAGCCTTCAGCAAATACAAAATGTACGTTATAACTTAAAATGAAAAAGGAATATACGACACGGCTTTCCTCCTGACCTACACACGTCCTCGTGTGTTTACAACCTGTATATAACTAAAAAATACATTCCTTTCCTTTTCAACAAACATCTATCATATACTTAACATTTCTCCTCATATCTATGACATAAGACTCTGATTACCACCAGCCGTATGATCGAAAATGATCTATAAGTTTAAATTTTCTTATTATTCGATTTCAAAGTCGCAGACCTCACTGGCTCGACCTGTGGCACTTTATGATCACCTTGATCTTCAAACTCTCCGTCCTGGTCTCACGGATTATTTCGCAAAAATGCATAGGAATAATTATATGCGCGAACAACAGTTTGCTTTATTTCTGTCAAATCTAATTTTATCGTAATTGGCATTCTTTTCCATATTAACTTTTGGCATTGTTAAGAGACCAAATGGTCTCGCTTCTTTAGCAATGAGTAACTCTAATGGGCTAACTTTAGTCACTCTGTTGGGCGTGCAATTAAGAGCGTTTTTTTTTTTTTTTTTGAGCGGAGCAAAAATCTCTAAACATAGAGTTTATAGTTTAGACATAGAGTTTAGAGAATTGACACCAAATAATGATACTAGAGATCTGACATTTTCTCAAACCAATAGTACTCATACATTTTTTCAAGGGTTCTCTTCCAACCAAGATGCCGAATGGTTTCATGTACATTATTAACAGCAGGCCACCTAAACGACTTTGGTATACTAGGAAGGCAAGGGGTTTTCCGTTCCTTTGAATGGTTCGATATAATATTCCTGACCGCAACTCGCATGTTTTAGCCAATTCCTCACTAAGTTCGTTATTCAGAAACAATAGACGATACCTGTTCATCTTTTTGCTATCAACCAATTGTCAGCGATCTCTGTTAAATTAATTTATTTTTCAACACAAGCACAAGGGAAGCTTTAAATGAATTACAATCGCTCAGCACTGTGAAATGTCGTCGTAAATAATGGCGAAAATACTTTTTAAAATTATAAACAGCCAACGTTTTCAACTTGTATTGGAATACTACTTAAGAATGAACTTGAGTAGTCTAGTTGAATAGTCTAATTATTTATCTTTGTCTGATCCACGTAAATCAGTATCGACATTAGCCAAAGTTACATTCAGAAATCAAAACAGTCGATACGGACTTTTCACTAAACATAGTTAGAGCGTTAGATGTTATTGTAACACCTACACCTTGGCCCAATATTTCTCGCCCAATTAAGATATCATAATAATCATAATTATCTAAAACTACATGGAATAAAATTTCAAATGTAGCATTAATGTAACATTTGCAATATCTGAGCAGTAGTACACTCCGTACTATTTCCAATGCCTCTTAATACAACTACGTTGCCTTTCCTAGTTCAGGATAGTTTCAGTGAAGCAGCCTCCTTAATCAGCAAGCACTCTGATCCAGAATCAGTATAGCCAGAACGATGACTTTCAGAATGATGGCTTTGAGTTGCTTCCTTCTTTAAACGACACTCCGCCTGTTTATGACCAAGTTTTCAGCATTTGTGGTATTTGATGTGAGGGAATGTCTTAACTCCTTTCGCTGATGGTGCTGACGTTGTACCATATGAAGATTGACTTTGTCGGGCATCAAAATAATATGCTCTTAATTCCTGATGCAGATCGTTCCGAGTGTTCACGTCTGTCGTAAAAGCTAGACGCCGTAATCGCTTATAAAAACCAGATGCATGCGCCAGCACAACCGAAACTGCAATTTGTTCCACATCCAGTGACTTCCACCTGGACACGAGAGAAGTGATTAACCTGCTCCCATAAAACGATAAGCACTCTCTTCTTTTGGGAGTCCATCCAGCAGACTCGTAGCTGTTGCGGCCAATGTCTCAGTTCCTGCATAATTTTGGAAAAACAACTCCCCAAACTGCATCCATGTGATTCCCGGAAAGCATGTTTGGGATAACCAATTTTGCGACTTCAAGAGTGTTCGCAGGTTGTCTCCCACTTCTGATGTCGATCCAAGGTCTGTAGACTCCTCGATACAAGAGTTTTCCTCTGTTTCCTTAACGAGACGCTTTCTGGCACGTGGCATGAGTCTTTATTTCATCACCAAGAATGACCAAAACCAGGCGTTCCTCTTTCTCATTCTCTTTCATACACCACTACACAGACACTGTGGTGAGTTTTACCGGACTCTATCCGTCCCATTCATGCCCATGCCAGACTGCGCTGACAGAAACTATTTCTGCATCGCTTTATAAATACAGAATAAATACCCAAACAAAACAATATACCCAGCTTCTAGCAAATATAAAATGTACTTTACAAATTGAAATTAAAAAGCAATATTATCAATGAACTAGCTCAGCAAGGGCATGAAGTTATAAATTTACACAACATCCAGCGCTACGACTCCAACAACCATTGCCCCTATTCTCTATTGAACTCAAAATGAAAGACAATAATAAAGACATTTATAAATTTCAGCACCTAATCTTTGAGCCACCGCGACCTAAGCAAACACTTCCTCAATGTACAAACTGCCAAAAATAGGGACATACAAAAAATTACTGCACCAAAGACCTTACTTGCGTAAAGTGCGTTGGAAAACACAGCTGTACTATTAACATCGGACAGAAAAAGCATAAAATGTGCACTATGCAGTGAAAACCACACTGCAAACAATAAAGGTTGTATGGTGTACAAAGCACTGCAAATTCAAAAATACCCAACTCTTCGGAAAAAAGAAATACCTGTAACAGAAACAACACATCAAACGACACAACACAGTACAACAAATAACGTAGTAAGCTTAAAGCTTTATCCTATGCCGAAGTCTTAAACAAAAACCAAGTAACTAGCCATCAATCCAACTCAACCTACTATTGTACCTGATATACAGCCTGTTTCAACTCAATTAAGCCAAACTGCACATAATGATTTTGACGAACTTAAACAAATGATTAAACAATTAACAGCCCAAATGACAAATATGATGAACATTTTCACGCTTTTATTATCGAAACTTGACAGGGGTTTACCCAATAAATATATCTGCAGTTTATTGCCCGCCTAAATTTAATAATAAAAAAGACCAATACCTCGATTTACTAAAATCACTGGGAAATCGGTACCTGGCAGGAGGTGATTATAATGCCAAACACATAACTTGGGGGTCCAGACTTACCACTGCAAAGGGACGTCAACTGTATGAAGCAATAAGAATCAATAATGGCCGTACTCTAAGCACAGGAGAGCCGACTTACTGGCCAACTGACACAAATAAACTAATGGATTTAATTGACTTCTGCATTACAAGAAATATAACATGAGAGAACCTAACAATAAAATCATGCCTAGACCTCTCTTCCGACCATTCCCCAATATGAATTACATTATAGGGTGGGAGTTACAAACCTGTGGCCGAGGGAGGAAAGCTTAAAAAAAAAATCAACTGAGCGGTTTGAGGTATGAAATGAAAATGAATCTCTTTATTACAAAAGTTGCATGCTTTTTTTTCGTACGAGTTCGTATTGGCGATCTTTGTTGAACTTTCGCTCGGCTCTCCTTAGGTCCGGCCTTGTTGTTGGGTCGGTGTTGTCTCTCTTTGCAGTACCGAGAGAGGGGGTATGTTAACCCCCCCCCCCCCAGTCCGAAGAGAAGGCCGTAAGGGTAAATGGCGGGATCTGAAAAGGGTGATTCGGCGACGTTGTTGTTGGTGTATGCCACGAACTCGGCCGATATTTTGAATTTAACTGTAATGCATGAATTAAATATGTATGTGTTCAATAGCGTGTATTTTAGAGGTTAGTGAACATGTGACAACAGTAGGCGCTATGTTGTTTGTGGGCTGTGTTCCCTTTTTTTTTTTTTTTTTTAATTACATTTGTATAATATTTTTCTTGAATTAATTTTTTTTTTTGTTTTTAAGTGGTTCTTTTCTCGTAGTGCGTAGTGTGCAAAAAGAATTCAACCGAATTCAACAGTGTACAAGCGAACACGGCGTCAAGCGTTGCGCCATCAGCTTTTGGCGGCAGCCAATGTACAGTGATGCGTCGACGTCGCAAGGGTTATACAAGCGGCCCAACACAAACACATACGTGCTTACTTGATTTTGCCGAAGGAAACAGGATTTACACATTCACCTCTTGCGCAACGAGTTTTGTTTTCATGTAATTATTTGTTAAATAAGTTTGTGTTCTTGTCAATTGATAAGTGAAAACGATCCCGGTGCCTTATCAGCGATTGATGTACACATATACGGTCATCACAAACAGCAACTTGTTCGTATAATTGATGTAAATTGTCCGCACAGGCGATTGTCCGTGCCTTATCAGCGATTGATCTACACATATACAGTCGCCTGTGAAGCAATTTGTACTTCATTTTTTTTGTTTCTTTTGTTTTATTTGCAGTTGCACGTCATTATATTTCAATAACGTTTTATTTAATTTTTCTATTTCACCACTCACTAATAAAATCCCCACAACCACTGCCGTCACATGTTCATCACCTCTTTAGAATTTGAAGGATAAGCGTAGTGGGCATTGTTAATCCCTTGTCCGTAGTCCGGCTGCGCCAGTTACAAGCCTGCGGCCGAGGGAGGAAAGCTCTCTTTGCAGTACTGGGTAGACCGAGAGAGGGGGTATGTTAACTTGGGCTATAATGACACCATCTATACAAATTATCACATTAAACTCCCGCGTAAACTTAGAAAGATATGGCAAAGGATATGTGGAAAGCGACCAAAAAATTGACGAACTTATCTATACACCACCTATAAAAAGAAACACACTCCCACACATGGGAGAGATCGAACAAAGAAAAAGCAGACACTCTTGCTGAACACTTTAAAACATCATTTACTAATGACATGGACAACGACAATGCTGAGCTTCCAAGACAAATTACCAACTTAAATTGTGCAATTAAAACGATAACAAAGGCAGAAATATAATCTCACATAAAACAAATTAAAAACAAGAAAGCCCCCGGAAATGATTTAATCGGAGGAAAAATTCTTAAAGAACTTAAATCCTAAAACAAAAATATAATACCTCCTCACCAACTCGCCTTTCGGAAGCAGCACTCGAAACAACAGACGATTTTGACAAAAAGAAGTTTTGCTATGCTGTGTACTTGGACATTGCTAAAGCCTTTGACAATGTGTGGCACAAAGGACTGCTGCATAAGCTAAGAAATATACTACCATATAACCTATATACCATTCTTCAAAGCTATATAACGGACAGATATTTCTATAGTAACAAGTAATATACACAAAACGACAACCCAAAAACTTCGCAATTAAAATCAATTACAATCAAATATTATTACACCCATATGCCAAGTACCTTGGACTAACTATTGACTCAAAACTAACATGGAAACAGCACATTCTAAATAAACGAAATGAAATAAAAAACAAATTTCGACAACTTAACTGGCTAATAGGAAAACACTCAAGACTAGAATTACATAATAAAATAGCAATATACAAGGCGATAATAAAACCAATATGAACGTATGGAATAGAACTCTGGGGAACTGCCAGTAAATCCCACTTACAGCTTATTCAGCGAAGGCAATCAAAAATGGTCAGAATAATCACAAAAGCCGAATGGTACATTAGAAACGAAGATATACATAATGACTTAAACATACAAACAGTCAAGGAAACTATTAAAAAAAAGCAGCAAAATACACACAAATAAACTACTTAGCCACCAAAACTCAAACTTGAGACAAATATCGATGACAGAATTGGAACCAAGAAGATTAAAACGCAGAACTCCAACATAACTAAACTATTAAATTTTTATTGTATTAGCGTATCCTTGCACTGGGAAGGACCGTTTCTTTTATTCTTCACATCTAGTCAACCAATTACTTATTGTTAATTAACACAGATTGTAATTTAAAGGAAAATCAAAAACAAAAAAGAAAAGCAATATACGATAGAAATATATTTCTAAATATGTATTTTGTTTTTTTTTGGAAAATTTATGTTTTAAATTACAAAAGTAATAGTAATTCCAGATCGCAACTTTTTTTATTTATAAGTTGAAATATTGATGAACATAATGTTAATGCTGTAAAAGGTACTGCTCACAGTACCCTATTGAAATTTTGCAACGAAATTGGCCAAAACTTGAAATATGTAAATTCGTTTCTTGGTTCAGAATTGATTACGGCTTGAAAATCACATCACACACATACACGTTCTTGTCTTTTGTTTTTACTCACACAAGCAAGAAAATTCAATTTTAGGTTTCTTACGCTCTGAGCGGAAAAAAGGCAGTTTTGGCCGTTGCTAAAAAAGTGGATACATATGGCCGTTACGCATCTTGTTATTCTAATGTCTTTGGTTTCGGCGGACCGAAGACCATCACGTCTGACAATGAAAACCAATTCAAGTCCGTGGTTTTCAATTCTTTGTTTGAGAAATATGGCGTGGTGCTTTTTATACCGCTATTTACGCACCAGATAGGGTCGACAGATCTGTTTTAGCAGCTATTAAATCTTACGTAGATCCGAGTTAAAAGAACTGGAATATAACTGCGGAGTTTAAACAAGAAAGAATGCTATAGTTGAGTATCCCGGCTTTTAGATACCCGTTACTCAGCTAGTGTAAATGCGAACTCGAAATTTTGATATTTTATTGAGATATTGGGGAATAAAAGAAGAAAAAATTGAAAAATTGTTCGAAAGTGTGGGCGTGACGGGTTTACAATTCTTTTGCAGCGGCACTTAGCTGTTCTTGTAAACATCCTAAAGCCTGACCTAAGCAGATTTAACGGCTTTCTTTGAATCTTTTCCTAATCTTAATCCAAAAGCAATGCTCTCCCGAAATACAAATATTATTTAAACTCTGAGGCTTCTCCTTAATCCAATTTACATTAGATTTTTAGTCTTAAGCTGAGATCAAAAGAATAAAGACGTGAAAACTATTTATCCGATATTTTTTTATTTCTTAGCGTTGCCCTTAGTAAACTGACGGGACAGTTCGACTTAAAAATATATATTTGTTTTCTTTGATTTTATTTATAGAATCTGGGTTGGATCTGGCTTGGATTGGGGATCTTGAACGACTAAGGATAGCTGTATCGTCGGCAAACGTGGACACTGTTAGGCGACTGTATGTAGGAATGTCAGCAGTATAGATGAGGTATAAAGTAAGCCCAAGAACGCTGCCTTGGGAGACTCCAGCCTTAATGGTCAGTGGAAGTGGTAGTGTAGTCTTATTTCGGATTATTTGTAATGTTTGTGATTTTAGGTGTTGCATTACGAGCTGCTTCCGTAAGAATGAATTCCAGTGGCACGGGAACACTGTATTCTATATCATTTTCAGTATTAAGTTTTGGGTTTAGCTCAATATATATTTTTTATACCCGAGCCAGTTTGTTTTGTGCGAAGTCAGTCTGTAAGGTGTTTTTACGTTTTCTGCGTACCTGCTGAGATGAATTAGTACAGGCGAGTGATCAGATGACAGATCTGGCAGACATTCAGCTCTAACCAAACTGCGAGAAATATTTTATGTGACTGCAAAGTCAATCAAGTCAGGCAGCTTATTGAGGTCTGATGGCAGTATGTGGGACTCGCAGGGGAAACATGATCAAGTTTATTAACGGCTTTAATTAAAGTCAATATCGTATTAAGTTTTATTTTTTTTTTTTTTAACTTATTGCGTTATTTATTGGATCTTCTCTTTTTGTGAGACTAACAATAATTATTCAAATCTTATTATATAACTTATATTAATTACAATATGAAGTAATTGTATTAGTTAAAGACCGCCCTAGGATTTTTTGCTGGGCTAGAGAATCTTTGCGCTTCAGTCGGCTCTGACTGCAGACTCGCGTAAGCGACTTCGCGAGAGGATTTTCGTGTGCGGCGAGCTTTGCTTGATGTTTACTTTTTTCATCTGAATTTCCTCATTGACAAGATTTATGTGGAGGTCTCTATGGATGCTTTCGCTGCGTAGGTACCATGGTGCCCCAGTGATAGTTCGCAGAATCGTGGACTGAGCTCGCTGTATGATTTCAATGTTGGTTTTTGAAGCGTTTCCCCATAGTTCACAGCCGTATGTCCAGATGGGTTTCAGCACGGTATTGTAGAGGAGTACTTTGTATTCTAGACTAAGGGGAGAGTTGTAATTAATAAGCCAGTGAAGATTGGCTGCTTTAAGCTTCATATGAGTCCTCTTAGATTCTATATTTCGCCGCCAGGTGAGGCGTCTATCTAGGTGAACGCCGAGATATGTTACTACGTCTGCTTGTGGGATAAATGTATTGTTCAGGGTACAGGGTGGGCAGGTTTGTCTGTTCAGTGTGAAGGTTACATGTCTGCTTTTGGTCTCGTTTATCTTAATGCGCCAGACCGCAAACCATCTTTTCACTATTTTAAGATGGCAGGCAAGTTGCTCTGTTGCCTTTGCTGGGCATCTAGATCGGCTAAGTATTGCGGTATCGTCAGCAAACGTAGAGGTTGTGAGCTGATAGTTTGTAGGCATGTCTGCTGTGAATAGGGTGTAAAAAACGGAGCCCAGTACACTACCTTGGGGGACTCCAGCATGGATAACGCGGTCGTGTGAAGTCGAACTGTTACACCTGGTTGAGAACACTCTTTTGAAGAGATAAGATTCGAACACTTTGTGCGTGTTCTGGGGAAACAGTTTTGTTATCTTGTACATTAGTCCTTCCAGCCAGACTCGGTCAAATGCTGATTTCATTTTTGGTCATGTCCAAGTCATGTCCAGGTGATTTTTTGGGCTTAAGATCTTTTATGATAGATGCTATCTCACTTTGGCTGAATGTTACTGGATTTATAGGCGGCAAGCTTTTAGTTACTACAGGGAGGACAAATGAGTTGCTAGCAGGATTTGGTTGGAATACTTTCTGAAGGTGATCGGCGAACGCATTAGCTCTATCTTCGTCGCTGCGTATCCAGCTTCCAGAGGGAGGCTGTATGCTTTTGTGTGCTTTCCACAAAGGGTTCCTTTTGCTGGTGGGCGATAGTTGTTTGATATATAGAAGCTGGGCGTTGGCTTCCTCAAGCTTAAGTGCCCTGGTTAGTTTACGTGTTGCTATTTTTAGATGTTCTTTAGCCGTTGGGGATCTATGATTCTGCCATTCTCTTTTTAGTCTTCGTTTTTCAAGTACTAGCTGTTCGATTTCACGACTTGTATTGCTATGATTTGTCATTTTGTGTGTGTCTGGAGGTGTAGAGGCCTTGGCTGCAGCAACAAGTGTTTCCTCTATCGATTTGACCAGGCGATCAACATCCTCGTCGGTGAATACTGTTTGGGTTGGTTCCATGTGAGTACAAACATATTTCGCGTACCTTGTCCAGTTGGTCCTGTTGCCTGTCAGCCTGTAGGGCCGCTCAGTTATATGTGGTCGGTGCCAGAGAGTAGGTAGAACTGGAGAGTGATCAGATGATAGTTCTGCAAGTGACTCGGCCGTTATATTATTTCATGGAATCTTTCTTGTTATTGCGAAGTCAATGAGATCCGGTAGCTTATATGGATCTTCTGGCCAGTATGTAGGCCTACCCGGAGTCACATGATCGAGCTTGTTTCGCGGCTTAATGAGCGCGTTGTAAAGTTGTTTGCCCTTTAGGGTCAAAAGACGTGATCCCCAGTGCGTATGCTTGGCATTGTAGTCACCGGCCGCTATGAATCGCTCACCGAGTGAGTTGAAAAATTCCGAGAATTGGTCCTCAGAAACTACAAAACGAGGTGGGCAGTAGACTGCGGCCAGAGTGACGGGGCCGCTGCTGGATTGCATGCTTATGGAAGTGGATTGCAGGTAGTCCATTTCAGTTCTGTTATAAAGGTGGTGTTTGATGCGACTTCTGATAAGTATACCAGTGCCCCCATGGGCTTTGCCGTCCGGATGGTTTGTGGCGTAGAATAAGTATCCTGGGATATGGAAGTTGTGCTTGTCTGTTAGATGTGTCTCGGAGAGGAGCATGACGTCAATATTTTTTTTCGAATAAGAACTGGGCAAGTTCGTTTTTATGCCCTGAAACGCCATTCGCGTTCCACATAGATATTTGAAGTGGAGACATTATATTGATTTGGATGACAGAAGAAGCTGTATCACCATATTTTGGTTTCGCATAAGCTCTTGCATTGTGGTTTGCATGAATGTCATAAACTCTTTTAGGGTGTGCTGGAGTGAGATCATCATCGTTTCAATGCCAGTTGATATATGCTGCGTTTGTTCGTTCAAGGTAGTTATTTTCTGTTCTTCCCGAGTAGAAGTCGACTTTTGTGTAAGCGGATTCACAGATTTAATTCCCGACTGTAAGGCACTAGCGAAGGAAACGCTAGGACTGGTACGATGTGTAGGGGGGGGGTGCAGTGTAGGACGGCCCCGATTGTGGCGGAGTGTGAGCGATGTGGGTGGTCTGAGCGCGTATTGATTCTCCGCGTTTGTTAAGGCGGTTCTTTAGTTCCTTGTATACTACACAGCCACGCCAGTTCGCTGTGTGACTTTCACCGCAGTTGCTGCACTTTTTGACAGAGATGTCTTCCTTGTTCTTATGGCAGTTCGCTGTGCTATGAGCTTCACTACAGACTACGCAAATAGATTTCAGAGTACAGTACGCCTTAGTGTGGCCATATTCTTGGCAGTTAGTGCACTGCACTGGGCGATTGCGCTTGTGTGGCTCTTCCACTGTGATACGCCGATGCAGTAGAAGCTGTAACTTGTAGTTCGGATGAACTTCATTTTTTTTCAGTGTCTGGCGCTCTGGCTCCAACTCGATTTTGAACATTGGTTGTGGTTCCTTATTTTTGTTTATTATGTTCATGACCATTTTTGCACTAAAGTTCTTTTCGTTGAGCGCTTCTACGATTTCAGTGGTCGAAACAGTTGCCTCAATCCCTTTGAGAACAACCTGTAGGCCCCTTGCGCTTTTTAGTTGGTATGTATAAAAGTTTTTTCCTGCTTCATCCAAGAATTTGGTTAGTAGACGATGGCTATCCTCGGTTTCAGTTTGAACCTTTGTTTCATTTATGTTCCCTTTTCTTAGGGGTATTACGTAAAATGAGTTTTCTCCTATAAGTGTGGCTATTTTGTTCACTAATGCACTTGAGCTTTTTTCGCGAATGTATATTGGAGGAGGCTTGACCTTCTTAGGTGACTTTGCCGGTTGTATACTTTCATCAGTAGAATTTGCCAGCAGCTGAAATCTGTTGGTGTTTTCTGGCGTTTTGTTGGTGAGCATGTTAGCATTGTCGCGTGTAATTTTTGATTTGTTTTCTCTTTATTGACTTTTGTAATTTTGAGGGCTAAGTTTTCTTTTTATTGTTATGTAGCGATCCATTCCAGTCTGTATGGTGGACCCGGCGTTCTTGTTTACGTTTTGGCTTACTGATAGCGCAGCAGAACCGTTAAATTGTGTTTTTATTTTGATCGCTGGCTCAGTAGGAGCAAATGCTTGCGACGACGAAATTGAGCGAGCTGACGATACCGTTCCAGTTGTTGTTGTGATTGCAGTTGCAGTGGTTGTTGTTGTCACAGTACTAGTCACCGTAGGTAAGCGTAAAGAAATTTCGCAAGTGTTTGGAGATTGGGGGTTTTGTGACAGTAGTGAGGGAGAGCAAGAACGCGCTCTTTCTTGAGTTATTGGCAATGGTAAACTTGTCGAGTTATGGGTGATAGACCGCTCGCTCATTGTTTCGTTGCAATGAGAGCCGGCGATCGTCTTGCTCGCGTTGTCGCTGAACGCGAGTGTCGTTCTGGATCATAGTGTTTTTTTTTTTTTTTTTTTTTTTTTGAAGGTGTAAAACTACTTGCTTATACTATTTCAAACACAGAATATGTATTCGAGCGATGGTGCATCGCACAGAGCGTCTCTTTCGCTTTCGATGTATTTGTTTGTATTATATTAATAACCATTCACTTCACTAAAAACAACCGATTTTATACGGAGCTCGATGAAAACACGTCTTCACACGTCAGCGACCAGCGATGTCACTGACATCGACAATAGCGCGAAACCGTATAGCGCAGTGTCAACAACAAACCTGAATTTAATATCAGGAAGACGCTATTGAATTTGTGAGAGGCTGTAAATCCAATGGGTTACCTCTAAACCCCACGAAAAAGCAATAGTGCAACCCATGTGAAAATCAAAAACAAAATGACAGAACCCAGAGTCATGCCTCCCCTATCAGAGAGCAACATGGCTCAGGTTGGCTACCAAATTGGAAATGTGGAGAAGTTCAACGGTTGGTTGCATTGATGACTGTTGGAATATTTAAGTCTCTTTGGATGTTTTCGTTCCGAACGTAGCTTAGTGTCCTAGATATAGTTCTCAGAATCATTTAATCTTTTATTGTGCTCGGTGTATAATGGCAATATTGCTGTTCTGGCGTTGGGTTTCAATGAAGAATTATAGAGTAAGACTTTGTGGTCTAGGCTGAGGGGAGAGCCAGCGTTTATGAGCTAGTGTAAGTAATTGGCTTTGAGTTTAAGATGGGATTGTACTCCTAGATACGTTACCTCATCTGCTTTCGGGAGTGGTATGTTGTTCAACAAAAGTGGTGGGCAATCTTGTCTGTTTAGCTTGGATCTTTTCTCGCAGCATGGCCCAGGTTGCCTACCAGATTGGAAATGTCGAGAAGTTCAACGGTGATCCGGGCACCCTATACATCTTTGTAAGCCGAATTGACTACATACTGTCCCTTTATTTTACCGGAGAGGAACGCCAACAGCAGATCCTATTTGGGCACGTCGAGTGCAGCATCAGCGGAGAACTTCAGCACTCATCTCAGTAATAAAAACAGTTGGACATCCCTGGGGAAAGTACACCCTATGAAACCACAAACAAGAAAGTGGTATAAAGACGGATCCCTCACCGACGAGGGTAGTGGGCTGGGGGTTGTAGGCCCCAGGTTGAAATACCACGAATCTATGGGCAGATACACCAGCATTTCTCAAGCTGAAGTCTGTGCTATTGGACGCTGTGCGGAGTTCAATCTGCAAAGGAACTATCATGGCCAGGACATTGCTATACTGTCTGATAGTCAAGAAGCCATAAAGGCGCTCAGCAAAGCTAAGATAACATCTAGGCTAGGAGCTGTCAACAGACTCACAACAAGGTGGGTCCCGGGACACAACAATATCCTGGGAAATGAGCTAGCGGACAACCTAGCCAGGAAATGCGCAAAGAAACCCTCCAATTGGGCCCAAGCCCAATTAGTACGGGGCTTACTAAAGTCACTGGAGGAAGAAAAACGTCTGTCCTTCTGGAAACACCTACCACCACTTAGGCAGTCTAAAAAAGGTCCATAAAAGGTTCAAGACCTTAATGACACACGGGAAAAACACCGCGCGAGTTACCGATGCCGCATTACAGAGTATATGCGATTCGGTACCACCAGCCAAGCCGCCGAGACACAGTTCATTGTTTACTTGAGCAATGGAATGTATTACAATGTTGCAAGTGCCGACACAGCACTTTGACAGGATGTCCATTGCGACAGTTCTTATAAACAGAAATGAGAACTGCCGAACTAGCGTTTTCTTGGGTACATGTTTAGACACAGACACGAAATCTTGTATACATTTTTAACTTAGCTTTAGTTTTGAAAATAAAGTAAGATTCAGTTCCAGTTTGGACACGAGCAAATAACGTTGGTCTTCTAATTTATTTGGGAAGTTGGCACCTGAAATCCACCCAAGTGCAGATTGACACCTAGAGAACCTGTAATTGGCGCAATCGTATTACGAACCGTGAGCTCCTAAGGACATTGACAGGATGAACATCGCAACTATAGTTTTGTAAGTAAATAATACGTGATCTAAAGTGATGTGAAAGTGATGTGAAAGATGTTCTCAGAATGAGAAGAAAGAATAAAAAAATATAATAATAAATAATAATATTGAAGTTCTTACAAATGGGATAATGCTCTGTATAAAATATAATAAATATAACATGGTACAAATTCCTAACAAATAAATGCAAATGCAGGCAAAATGAAGACATACAAAAAAAAAAAGAAAGAAACAATAAGTACAGTTCATGCCAACTTAGCGTCAGGCCATACGCCCACATGTCGCTGAGAGCTTGTTACTACCGAACAACAGGTTCGATGTGGTCTTCTGGCCTCAACAACGTGTTCGGTGTAGCATACGAACAGCGATGACGCCAACGGTTGGCACACAACCACTATGGCAGTCGCATCGACATGCTGGACGCGAATCGGTTTGTTGTTTGAAGTCAGGTGACGTTTCGACACGCTGGACGCAACACAAATCGGTTCGAAGAGGTCACTGAAGCATACGATGGGGTTGTTCTGACGGTTGTCTAAACCAGTTTGTGCGAACATGTATTATTACCAGCTACGTCACACTGTACAACATGGTACAGTGGTTCAAGAACCAATAAGGCAAATAAAAAAAAGAAAAAACCAGGAATATGAAATTAAAACAAAATATATATATATATATATAGTGACGTATTCACGCCAACTCATCACGCTCAGTTAATTTAATATTCGCGCCACCCAAACTGGGCCGCTCTTGTAAACGGATTCCCAAGCCTGACCTAGCAGTTTCGTCTGCTCTCTCTGAGGCTCTCCTCAACGTAAACATCCAAGAACATCACATGATTTTACCGTTTAAAGCTATTTTCTGCGTTATCTGCGTGTCGATCGTTATTACTTCACTTCACAACCTTGGGAGATATTCCGTTTTTTTCCTATTCTTTATTTCTGTAACCCATAGAGGCCCCTCCTCAATCTCACTCACATTTGAAATCAGTCTTAAGTTGAAAGTTAGACCGTAAAGTTCAATAAGTCTTAAACCGATATTTAATAAAAACCAAAACCGAATTTATTCAGTGTTTAATTTATTTCGGAGTTGATCCTAGTTTAAATACGGATCATTTGTTCGACTTGAAAAATAAAAACTATTTAACTTTCAGCGTTGATCTTAGTTTAAATACGGATCATTTGTTCGGCTCAATTAAAAACTATTTAACTATATATATATATATATATCTTTGGAATATAAAACAAGTAACAAACGTGAATCACATCTAACGCTGGACGCGAAATAGTTCATTGTGGAATAGGTCACTGAAGCTAGTCAAACTATGCGTTGACACGCTGGACGCCACGGATCTGTTTCGAATAGGTCACTTAAGCGTAATCGGATGAAGATTTAAACCCTAAAAATTTAAACTAAACAAATACCAACAACAAATATACAGAGAGCAACATACACATGTGCATGCATACCCTATCTTCGTTTTAACAATTCTCATTCTTATAAAACAACCGAAGCATGACTAGGAATATAAAAAAAAATGGGAAACAATAATATATAAACAATTAATTACAGATATTAACTTACACAAAGCCAGGAAAGAAGTCAAAACTACACTACACTACACGATATTTTAAAGTTTATTTTTAAATATAATTTTTCTTTGGTGTGCTCAAGTAAGATACAGTTCTGTAACAGCGTTAAATTTAAAAAAAAAAAATTATTTTTTAGTGTTTGATTAAAAATTAAATTTTTGTCAACTGGAGGACTTTACCAAGGCAAAAACAACTCGAGTCTTATGGAAATAGTTCGAGTACAGGTCGAGAGATATACCGGGAATGACTTTATTGAGATAAATGCTATATCTGAAAGCAGTGACAGTATGAAAAAAGACAAAACAGACATTCTTTGTAAATTAAACACAGACCATTTAAATGCTGAAGAGTTTACAGCATTAAAAACCCTCTGTAAGAAATTCCCGAAACTCTTCCACCAAGAGGGAGACTAATTTTGTTAAACATAAAATACAGACTACAGACGAAATTCCATTACATTCAAAACCCAAAGACAAATCACCAACCTCTTGGAACAAGACATTATTAGACATAGTCACTCTCCTTGGGGCGCACCTATTTTCCTTGTGTCAAAGAAGCCCAACGCTTCAGGTAACAAAAAATGGAGATTAGTGATAACTACAGGAAATTAAATGAAAACCCAGCAGGTGGAAATGAACCCCAAAGATATCAGTAAAACAGCTTTTTCTGCAATAGAAGAGCATTTTGAATTTGTAAGAATGCCCTTCGGCCTCACTAATGCTCCAGCGACTTTTCAAAGAGTAATGGATAATATTCTAGCTGACCTCTAATATATCTCGACGACATTATAGTTTTTTCGTCATCACTACAAGACCATGTTAATGACCTAAAGTTAGTATTCGACAGATTAAGTAGAGCAAACCTTAAACTCCAACCAGAAAAATCCGAGTTTTTCAGGAAGGAAATTGAATACCTGGGTCACGTAGTTACCAACTCTGCCATAAAACCAAATCCTAAATAGCTAATCGCTATCAAAGCTTTCCCAATTCAAAAAACTAAAAAGCAAATTAAGTCTTTTCTAGGACTCCTTGGTTATTACAGAAAGTTCATAAAAGATTTCGCAGCAATCAATAAACCACTGACACAACAATTAAAAGGCAAAGACACAGAAGATGGGGAATTTAGTAAGGCATTTGAAACTTGCAAAACACTACTTTGCAACGACCCGATCCTCCAATATCCGGATTTCAAAAACCATTTATACATACCACAGACGCCAGTAATTTCGCCATCGGGGCAGTCCTGTCCCAAGGCACCCTTAATCAGGACAAACCTGTATCTTTCGCTAGCAGAACGCTATCCGATACAGAAACAAATTATTCCACCGTAGAGAAAGAAATGTTAGCCATAATTGGGCCACAAAACATTTTCGTCCCTATTTGTACGGACAGAAATTCACAATAGTTACAGACCATAGGCCACTTACTTGGCTCATGAATTTCAAAGAACCTAACTCAAAACTGGTTCGATGGAAACTCCAATTATTAGAATATGACTACGACGTAGTTTACAAAAAGGGGTCTCAAAACGTAGTGGCAGACGCCCTTAGTCGTATAACAGGCGAAATTAATACTAATTCAGTACTCCTCCCACAAATAGTTCCACTTCTGATTTAATCCCTATCTCTAGTAAACCATTAAATTAATTTAACTTACAAATTTTTTTCAAAATCACAACAAAAACAGAGAAACGGACTACCATGCCTTTCAAGAATAAAATGAGAAGAACTGTATCGGAGACATATTATGACAAACAAAACATGGCGGATATCTTAAAACAAATTTTGAAACCTAACAAAACCTGTGCTATCTTCGCACCAGACGAGATTTTTAAAATTATTGAGGAAACCTTAAAATAATACTTTTTACCTACCGAACTATACAAAGTTATAAGATGCACTACCCTATTGAAAGATATAACCGACCCAAACGAACAGGAAATATAAATACGTAAATACCATTCGGCAAACAATCACAGGGGAATAGACGAAAGAAGATCTCTATATTTCCCATTCAGGCTATACAATCCCAACTAGAGATAGCCTCAATGTAGTCAAATCAATGAGAAACTTTTTGTTAACCTTTGGAATTCCGAAAAAACTAATTTGCGATCAAGGTTCGGAATTTGCTAATAAGCTATTCAAAGATTTTTGCGCACAATAAAACATCATATTGCACGTTACTTCATTCCAACAATCGTCGAGTAACGCTCCAGTGGAACGACTTCATTCGTCTCTAACAGAGATTTACAGAATAATATTAGAGAAGAGAAAGACAGAAAAGCTTTCATGCGATCATGAAGACATATTTTTCGAAACTCTCACAACATATAACAACTCAATCCACTCGACGACAAAGTACACCCCCTTTGAAAGTATTTTACTAACTAAATTAAATATTATTCCCAAATTTATATTATCAGAAGAAGAAATTAAATCTATAAATGAATTTATATCAAATCAAAATGTTACAACTGAATCTGATGAACACCTATATAGATTGTTAGCTTTAGAAACTTATATTAACGACTCCTACATAATTTTTTTTTCATGTTAAGATACCTATATTTAACACACAAATGTATTCACTTACACACATTGTTCCTTTACCATTGAACAAAACTAAATTCCTAATTGTACCCAATCACATCGTATACGATCGAAACAACGAAATTTTGTGTCTTGAGGAAAAATGTCCAAAAATACACAGGACATATATATGTGAGGATGCTAGAACCCATACAACACTGGTAAACGTCAACTGCAGTGGACAGTGCACTGTCTCAAAGGTATCCTTTATAACCAAACAACAACATGCGATGTAAAAGACGTAGGTCAACAAGAAATCATAAAAGAAATTGAACCACCCCACATCATTATCTTCAACACTATTAACACCAATGTCACATCGTCGTGCAGAAAGCCCTTCTCTATCAATGGATCGGCTATATTAACTTTCAACAACTGCATGGTTAAGGTCAACAGCCTGACTTACGACGACACAGCGATGGAATTCGACTTAGAAACGGAACTCTCCGTAAAGTCATTTGGGCAGATGAAAATTAACAACATTTTCGAAGATAAATGTACAAACTTCATCGGTCGCAGTACACATACAAACCCACATAATAATAATAAACGTTAGCTAATTCGAGCGGCGATTTTAGCAAACGAATATTAGAAAACTTTAAAATTATAATAGTCATGGCGTGAATTTTTAATTAATATGTTTGTTGGGTCATGCAGCCGCCAAAAAAGCAATTAAGACCAGCTGATAGTGGACAGACTAGGATGAGTACTGACGAATCATTGTACCGAAAGGACGCTTTCTATCAGCAGTGAGTCCCGTATGACTATTTTTACTATCCAACTTACGACCATTATCCAGAATATCAGCATCAGCATCATACTCTTTGATATTGTAAGCAGAAGTAGTCAGTGGTAGCAATTGCGATGCCCATAGTGCAAACCGCTGTTCTCGCACGCATTTATCTGTACGGCGCTCATTCCTTGTTCTTTTTGTTATCTACCTACATTAAGCTTGGGCGGGCATTTCGGATGTCTGTCCCGCCAATTTGTTTCTTCGTTTTTCGGAAAAGACTAAACTTGTGCATTCGATATAGCTCTTTGTCGGCCCTAGCTGCCGTAAACAATTCGCAAAATAAACAAGATCATAAAATAAACAAACTTTCTTCGGCTATTTATTATTCGCAACAGCTATTGAAAAAGCTCAATAGCTAAACATTGGTGACCCCGACGTGTTAATTTGCATGCTTTAATTAATGTACTTATCCCATTTATAAATAAATATAAATACATTAAATCGCAATCGGTTGGACAAGTGAGTGGTGATTTCGGTGATAGTGGCTGTGTTTAAGCGAGCTAGCATTACATATATACATTGCTACATATATCGTTACGTGCATTGACTCCGCTTGCATTTTCGGCATTTATTTTGTGCTTATCTTTCCGCTGAACCGAATTAAAGCGCAAAGCCAATGCGCTGTTCAGCAGGTTGCAGAGGCTACAGACGTCGCTGTCTAATGAGACGCTAAGCGGATACGACGAACCCACTCTTACGGTGAGGCTGGAGCAGATTGATGAGCTGCAAAGTGCCTTCAATGTTCTGCATACAGAACTGGAGAAATTGGATTTCGACGAAATTGGCAGTGAGATGAGCGAGTTTTTCGATGAATTCATAGTTGAATTCAAGGCTAGTGTGCGCTCGGAAATAGCCAAACGCAATATGCATTTCGCGCCGCACTCAACGCTTGCGGAAGGTGTTGTGCCCCACCAGTGTAGTGGACCTCAAACGCAGCCGCGGCCGAGGCCGATGCCGTTGCCGCCTGTGCAGCTGCCAACGTTTGGCGGAGGCTACGCAAACTGGGCGGATTTTTAATCCGTGTTCACGAGCATAATCGACAGCCATCCGGACCTCTCCAACATTGAGAAATATCAACATCTGCGGTCATGTTTGAGGGATTCAGCGCTGGAAACTATCCGATCATTTGAGATTTCAAACAGCAATTACAAAGCGGCTTTAGAGTTGCTTCAAAAAAGGTTTGATAATCGGCGTCTCGTTTTTCAGGGGCACACCACTGAGATTCTGGGTTTAAAGGTAGTACGGAATGGTTCAGTGGCATCGCTTCGGGAATTGTCGGACAAGTTTAACGCTCACATTCGTGCGTTTAAGGGTTTGGCTGGCAATCGCTGGCTGCATCATAGTGCAAGTGCTGCTGCAAAAGCTGGATGCGGCGAGCCAAGCTAAGTGGGAGGGGTGCTTGGAGGATCCGATCTTTGCCAACCTTATTCCGTCGTGGGAATCGATAGCTGCATTCCTGGAGCAGCGATGTAGGACTTTAGAGGCCGTGGATTGCGCCATGGCAACCTATGCGCCAGGCATTCAGGTGGGCAGAAATCGTTCGACGCTAGCTGCTACCACCCAAAATTCTCTTGGTTGCATGCACTCAAGAGACTAGCACTTTGCCTAAATTGCCTAAAGGCAGGTCATCAGCTACGGCAATGCAGCTCGAGCTGCCGTACCTGTGGAATCAGGCACCATACGCTGCTCCATCTAGATGGTCCGCCTTCCTTGCAGCCACATGTTCCGGTGTCTTCAAGCTCCCGCACTAAGCCTTCTGCCACGCTTTCGACTTCTACTCTAATTGCCCAGGATCTCGGTAGTGACCTTGTGCTGCTAGCCACTGCAACCGTTCTAGTGCAGAATCGGTCGGGACTGTTCGTTCAACTTAAGAGGTCGAGGTCGTCCGGCTCCGTCACTGGAATCGGGGATTCCAATTTTGCGACTGATGGATTCTCGGTAGGAATTGCGATTCGGTCTGTCACTTCGGATTTCTCAACGAGCATAACAGCAGTTATCGCTCCCAATATCACGGATCGCCAGACAAGTTTTAATGTGGACATTGGGGACTGGAAGATTCCAGAAAACCTGCAGCTCGCCGACCCGGAATTTCATAAAGCTCAGCGTGTTGACCTGTTAATAGGAGCTAGCCTGTTTTATGAGCTGCTGTGCGTAGGTCAGATAAAGTTGTTACCAGGACTGCCCCTGCTTCAAAAAACTCGTCTGGGCTGGGTTGTGTTTGGAGGCTGCACGCGCCCTTGCGGTAGCGCCTTAATAGCTTCACGCGTTCCTTCTTCAGCCAGCAAGGAAATCAGCATTGATGTTGAACTTGATTCACTTCTGCAGCGCTTTTGGGAGGTAGAAAATTGTCCCGGCCCAATAGTTCAAGCCGACTGCCAGCTGGCGATTACTCGGTACGGTTGCCGCTAAAACTCCATTTGGACTCTTTAGGAGATTCCTATCCTCAGGCTTTGCGGAGATTCTTGTCGCTGGAAAGGAAGCTTACAAAGCACCCTGGCTTGACGGTTAAATATGCGGCGTTCATGAAGGAATATCGTGATCTGGGACATATGTCACTGCGTCATGAAGGAGGATAGCACTACCACCAAGCGTCGCGTTGTCTTTGACGGATCAGCTGCCACTTCCACTGGTTACTCGCTTAACGATGTGTTAATGGCTGGCCCGGTCATCCAGCCTAAGCTATTTCACATCCTAATTCGATTTCGCTCACACCCAGTTGCCATTACAGGAGACATATGTAAAATGTACCGATGTGTAAGGGTCTCGCAAGAAGATAGCTATTTGGAGTGCATTGTATGGAGGGACTCCCCGATCGATGACCTTCAAGTATACAAACTCGACACAGTTACCTACGGCACCAAACCAGCCTCCTTCTTGTCCGTAAGGGCTATGCAGCAGTTGTCAATCGATGAGCAGGCATCGTTTCCCATTGGATCAGAAATCCTTCGGCGCGATTTTTACGTGGATGATCTTATCTCCGGCTCAGGCACGGTAAAGGATGCTATCAGCATAATGCAGCAGACGGCTGGCATTCTTGCGAAGGGCAAGCTCAAGCTCAAGCTGTGCTGGAGGGTGTGCCCGCCGAGGACAAGGAGTCATTCATGAAGTTTGAAGATGGTAGCGATTTCACCAAAACTTTAGGTCTCCCTTAGGATCCCGCCTCCGACCAGATATTGTCTTCGTTCTACGGCTTTCAGTCGCCATTGAGACCCTGCAGGCGCTTTTTGCAGCAGCTCTGCAAGGAAAAGCTGTCCTGGGATGAAAGCCTCCAGGAAACTCATAACACGAAATGGCTTGATATATGTCGCAGTTTTGAAATAATAAGTCATGTTAGTTTCCCTCGGTTCGTGTTTAGCGCACAGTCTGGTCTTGAGGTGCATGGTTTTTGTGATGCAAGCATTGATGCCTATGGAGCCTGCGTTTATGTGGTTTCTAAAGGGAATCAAAGTTTTAGCCATTTGCTTTGTTCGAAGTCGCGCATAGCTCCGTTGAAGACCATAACAGTACCAAAGCTGGAGCTTTGTGGTGCGGATCTTCTGGCTAAAATCACGAGAGAAATAGTTGGCTTGAAAGTATTTAAAGGACGCTACTATTGTTGGTGCTGACAGATGTCACGGCTGGGCGTTATGTTCCAACAGCGTTAAATCCGGCTGACATCTTATCCAGAGGTTCCCTGCCGTCTGAGCTTAGCGAATCGTCACTCACCCGCCTATCTTACGGAGCCTGAAAGAGATTGGCCAACAGCTGTTTGTCCTGACAAACCGGTGCTTGAGCTTCGTCGAAGTGTGTTCATCGCAAAATCGCCGTACGTGGATGTAATTGCTAGCTCCAAATTTGCAAATTCTTACCCCTCACTGCAACGAGTGTTTGAGACACATTGAGACACATTCAAGAGGGTACTTGACAGCGCGCGCATTTATGGGAGGACCTGCAATCCCTAAAAACGCTGGGAAGAGTTTCCTCGTCTAGTCCCATATCCTCCCTCTCCCCGTTGCTGGATCAATTTGGACTTCTCAGAGTAGGCAGTCGCCTCCAGAATTCGTCATTGGATTCGATCCCAAGATTGGCCTATTGGGGGGAGGAAGACGTTTACCAAGACCGTGAACAGGTGCATCAGATGTTTTCGGATTAAGCCGCGGCTGATAGAGCACATAATGGCGGACCTTCCCATGGAGCGCTTGGAAGGATCTCACGCTTTTGGGGTTGCTGGTATAGACTTCTGTGGACCCTTCCTTCACAAGTCGGATACTCGCAACAAGCCCGCGGTTAAATGCTACGTTTGCTTATTTATATGCTTTGCAACCAAGGCAGTGCACCTGGAGCTGATCGAGGATCTCTCGACAGTTCCCTTTCTGTGCGGACTCAAGAGGTTCATATGCACCCGACGGAAACCGAAGCAAATTTGGTCAGACAACGCCACCGACTTTGTCGGCGCCAAAAATGAACTTCTGGAACTTCTGTGGACGCCGAAAAATGAATACACGTGCTCCTTCCTTTAAATAACTTCACAATCTCTTTATTCGACTTCACACTTCAAGCTCACGCCACCGAATGCCGCGTCTCGCGTATTCCTCTTTTCTTATGCTCTTTCAAAAGAGAGAGTGAGCTAGGTGTACATTCTTATCTCTTAATGCTAGCTTATAAGTAAGAGCGAGATAGCAATGATATACTTATTCCTAACGGGGATATGATCGTATGCTTCCTCGTATGCTTCGTGGGCCTTATGAGTGTTCATCCTACCACAACTCGGCCATCCTGACTAGCTGATCCCCTGATCATGGTTTACATTGATTGCTTAGTTGTATGATGAATTCTTTTACCTTATTTATACATATGTACATACAATATTAATCTGTTATTATTATTATTATATTATTATTATTGTTTAATTGTGTCTTCGTTTATTTTTCTTGTTGCCTATCCAATGCTTAATATTTTGGATGCTCCAGACACCTTGGTATGGGTTACGAGATATCTGAAAACCTTCTACGTCTTTTAACAAGAATCTGTCGTTTCTTAATACTTTAGATATCACATATGGGCCTTTACACTTTGGAATCAATTTTCTAGAGATGCCTGCTGTACTGTCGAAATTTTTAACCATCACATAATCTCCTTTTTTGTATTCTGATGGCTGTCTGGCGGTCTTGTCATAATGTGTTTTATTATACGCTTGAGCCTTTTTTTGATTATTTTCAACTTCATTTCTAATTTTTACCAAATCCCTATCTTCTTCAGTATTTTCTAATTCCTCTAGTTTTTCTTTTAACTCGTCTACTATTTTTCCTCTTTGCTCTAAACCAAAAAGAACTCTGCTTGGAGTTTGTTTGATGCTGCGGTGCTGTGTATTATTTAAGACGTGCTCAACTTTATCTATTACTGTGTCCCAATATATGCCTTTCTCTGGTTGTACCAGTTTCGCTATCATTGGACCTAGGCTTCTGTTGACTCTTTCAACCTGTCCGTTTGCTTGGGGTGAACCAGTCGCAATCTTCATATGCTTAACATCGAACTCTAACATAAAGTCATCAAATTCCTTGGATGTAAAACAACTTCCCCTATCTGAAATGATGCATTTAGGCTTGCTGTATGCTCTAAAATAGTCCTTCAGGGCTGTAATGACTTCCTTTGTATTAGTGGTCTTTGTGGCGTATAAACGTACGAACTTCGTAAAACCATCGATGACAACAAAAATATGTTTTTTGGATCTGCCTGAGTCGACTGGGCCGTAATGATCGATATGTATTAGTTCAAACGGTTTGCTGCCCTTCGGAATGCAGTGCAGAAATCCTTCCTTGCCTGTCTTAGGAGAGAACGCAACACATTTTAAACAATTTTCTATATGGCTCAAACATTTGTCTTTGGCATTGGGAAACCAATAAGATTTAGAAATAACATCTAACATTTTGTCTCTACCTATGTGTCCGATCTCATTGTGATATTTATATAGAATATGATCTTCCATGTCTGTGGGAACATAAAATAAAAGTCTGCCGTCGTTACATTTTCTATAAATTATTCCGTTTCTCATTTCGAACAACTTGTGTTCATTTTTTTCCAGCAGTTTCTTGATTTCTTGAACTTTTTGATCCTTGCCTTGGCAGATTACTAAATTGTCTTCAAACGTATTTGATTCCACTATTAAAATATTCGTGCATCTACTAAGAGCATCAACATGCTGCATCCTTTTACCCTCTCTATGTATGAGCTCATAATCGTAGTTCTGGAGCTCTAACGCCCATCTAGCTATTCGCGGATTAAGTTCAGTCTTGTTAAGCGTCAAAGTGAGAGAATTACAATCAGTTATAATTTTAAAGCGTTTTCCGTACAAATATATTCTAAATCTACGCAGTGCGTGAATAATTGCCATTGTTTCCAATTCGAAACTGTGATATTTTGCCTCAGCGACTGTTGTTCGCTTTGAAAAATAAAATATTGGGTGTAATTTTCCATCCTCTTTTTTTTGACATAACACCGCACCGAAACCAAGAGCGCTTGCATCACAGTGCAGTTCTATTTCGTCTTTGAAATTATAAATTGCTAAGACCGGTGCTTGCACCAGCTTTTCCTTAAGAGTTGAGAAACAGCTCATTTCCTTTTCTCCAAATTTAAATTTTTCATCTTTTCTCAAAAGGTCATATAAAGGTTTCGCTAATGTTGAGAAATCTTTTATAAATCTACGGAAGTATGAACATAAGCCCAGAAAACTTTGAACGGCTTGTATTTTGTCTGGAACTGGAAAATGCTGTATGGCATCTATTCCTTTGTCATCAGCCCTAATGCCTTCACCATTTATAATGAATCCTAAATATTTAATATTTGTCTGAAGGAACTCACATTTATCCATTCGTAATTCCAATTTATTTTGAGCTAATCTGATAAACACTTCCTTTAAAGTTTCTAAATGCTCCTCCGAGTTCTTGCTGGCAATCATGATGTCGTCCATGTATACAATTACTTTGTTATCCCTTATAAGATCCTCGAAAATTTTGTTTACGAACCTTTGGAACACCGCCGATGCAGTTTTTAGGCCCATTGGCATTCTGAGGAATTCGAATTGCCCTAACGGTGTAACAAATGAGGTTTATTTGACTGATTCCTTATTAACGAACCGTTTCTTAAATCAAGTTTCGAAAAAACTTTCTTGTTGACTAGCTTGTCTAGAAGGTCATCGATAAGCGGTATCGGATAATTGTCTTTAATTAAAACTTTGTTCAGTTTTCTAAAGTCTATACATAGCCGTATGTCTCCTGTTTTCTTTCTGACTAAAACAATTGGTGAAGCATATTCTGATACACTAGGTTGAATAATTCCCTCTTTTAAATAGTCATCTAATAGTTTTTGTAATTTTTCCTTTTCTGAGTAGGCAAGTCTTCTTGGGGCGCAGCTAAATGGTTTTGACGTTTCTAAACAAAGTTTTATTTCGCATTTGACTAAAGGCTCGGTAGGCTTATTAACGCTTAAGTAGTTGCGTTTAATAATCTCCTTTAACTGACTGTTTAAGGCTTGGTTATTGTTTTCGCCGCATATGAAGTTCATTTGCTCATCCTCTAAGTGTTCAATGCTACAAATTTCTCTAACAGCTTCTTCATAACTGGGCACAACCGCAGCATAAGGTCCGGAATCCATCGTGAAGTTGGCTAAAGGCATAACTGTTTCGATGACTGTTTTGCTACCTGCTTCGTTAACAGTTTGACTAACTATACTACTCGCTTCGTTGGCTGTTTTACTAATCGTCTTATTAACTGTTTCATTATCCATTTGACTAACTGTTTCACTAACTGTTTCACTAACTGTTTCACTAACTGTTTCACTAACTGTTTCACTAACTGTTTCACTAACTGTTTCACTAACAATAGAACTGATTGTTTTACTATTTGCTTTTTTATATCTTTTACTATCGACTGGGTTGACCGTTATCCTTCCCAAGGCGTCTGGATCCAGTTTCAACTGGCACGCTTCCATGAAATTTCGTCCAAGAACTACATTATGACTCATAGACTCGTCTGGGACCACGTACAAATAAAAATAACATTTAACTTTTTCTTTTATAATGTAACATAAGCTTTTTCCATGTAATGTCAGTTGGCTTTTATTCAGCCCGAAATAGGTTCCTGAAGCGGATTCTAAATTAATTTCTTTGGATACACTGCTTAACTTTGTAAATGATATTGGACTCCCTGTGTCTATGAGGCATTCTGTAATTAATGGGGTTTTATAGTTATTGTGAAAAAAAATCTTGACAAGTCTTACATAATTGTTGATATTGGCGCTCTTGCGCTCCGGTCATTGTCCGACGAAGTGCCCAAATGCCCCACAGCCATAGCAGGATCCGGGCTCCCTCTTTGGCTTGAGACACTCCCTGGCGAAGTGCCCTTTGGAGTTGCAATTGGCACAACGTAAGTCCTTATTGGCTGCACCTCCTCCAGTAAGGCGCTTTGATGAACTGCTCCCTGTTTTGTGCTTCGGCAGACGGACTTCCGAGAAAGCCCGCAGAATTTGCATCGGCTCGGAGAAACGCTGTATGCGCGCCTGGTTGCGCAACGCTGGTGCTGGGATTCCTTCAATGATGTTTTCCAGGAGCTCCTCTAGATCGATGTTGATGTCGTTGGCCAGCATCACCTTGTCCTCGAAGTAAACAGCAAATTTCTCATCCGGATGCCATTCGCGTTTTTGAAATGCGCTCCTCAGTTCCCCTTTTGACATCTTGATCTCGAATGTCAAGATTAACTGTTCGCATAGCTGGTCGGTCGATTCTAGGATGCGTGTGGCGCTTGCGTGCAGCCAGCGCTGTGCGTTTCCTTTTAGTTTGGCAATTAGCAGCATGTGCATGCATCCGTCGTCCAAATTGTAAATCTTTCCGATGTTTTGAAACTGCGTGACCCAATTGCGCGCACATAAGCTGCCGTCAAACTCCATCGTTACCTCTTTTGCCAAGGCAAGCGATGTTGCAGGAGATTCCAGAAGCTTGTTTATATTTCGACTCTGGTGCTGAACAACACTACCAGCGGTTTCTTTTCCAAAACTGGTATGTCCCGTATCAATGTTATCGGCGGCGATAGTCACCTTGGTGCTGTTAACATTGGCGTCGGTGCTGTTAGCGCATATGTTAACATTGCCGTGGTTTCCGTTGCTGTTGTTCTCGATGACGTCATTGATCTGGCGAACATGAGCGGACTTGCTCTTGTTCGCGTCGTCGATATCCGCTTGGATCCTCTGCAGCACAGCCATGTTTGCCTCTATCTCGTCCCGAAGCTCTTTTAGAGTGGCTCTCTCTGCATCCACCAACGATAGCTGATCCAGATCGAGGTTCTCCGGGGGTTCTGACTGCAATGACTGCTCGTCGAACGGGATCGTGCGTGTGTCTCCACCCTGTGGCTCTCTCTGCTTTGGCCAGGCTGCATCTCCATCCAATTCCTCCAACTCTTCTGCTGCTGATCCGTTATTTGGCGGTGAATCGCCACGCGTTTCTGGGGAAATGGCCTGCAGACGCACTATTAGTTCCGCTTTTGTGCCGGAAGTCTGGCATCCAAGAGCTTCCAACCACTTCTTTAGTTGGGGCACTGAGAATTGATTCCATTTAGTGTCAGGCATAGTGGGTAATGACCACTTCTGATGTTGTGGACGCCGAAAAATGAATACACGTGCTCCTTCCTTTAAATAACTTCACAATCTCTTTATTCGACTTCTCACTTCAAGCTCACGCCACCGAATGCCGCGTCTCGCGTATTCCTCTTTTCTTATGCTCTTTCAAAAGAGAGAGTGAGCTAGGTGTACATTCTTATCTCTTAATGCTAGCTTATAAGTAAGAGCGAGATAGCAATGATATACTTATTCCTAACGGGGATATGATCGTATGCTTCCTCGTATGCTTCGTGGGCCTTATGAGTGTTCATCCTACCACACTTCGAAAGTTATTTCTCAGCAGCGAGCATCAAGGCTCCGTTCAGAATTTTTGCCTTTCGGAGACGATTGACTGGCGGTTCATCCCTCCACGGTCGCCCCATTTCGGTGGACTTTGGGAAGCAGCGGTGAAAACAGCCAAACATCATTTCTACCGCGCTGTGGGTACGGCGGTTCTGACCTTCGACGAGCTGAGGACGCTGGTGTGCCACATCTCGGCAGTTATTAACTCCAGACCTTTAGTTCCCATTTCAGAGAACCCTGCCGATCTGGACGTCCTCACTCCGGCGCATTTTCTCAATGGTGGTCCGCCTTCGTCGTTTGACGAGCCAGATAAAACGGGCCTAAACTATAATCGGCTTCACTCTTGGCAGCGCATCTCCTTTCTTCAGCAAATATTTTGGTCGCGATGGAAGGAAGAGTACTTCACGTTGCTCCAGCAGCGCTCCAAGTGGCGCACCCCAAAGCCTGGCGTAGCCGTGGACAACGTCGTTCTTGTTAAGGACGAGAATCTACCCCCAATGAGATGGCCTTTGGCGAGAGTCATGCGGCTGATTCCTGGCAGAGACGACGTCGCTCGAGTTGCAGAATTGAGGACCGCGTCTGGAGTAATAAGGCGGGCAGTGACCAAGCTGTGTCTGCCTCCCCTTGAGGACTCTGTTGGAAGCCAAGCTTCCAACGGGTGGAGGATATTGGGTCATGCAGCCGCCAAAACTGTGCAGTAGACTAATCTAATACTCTTTAATATTGTAAGCCGAATTAGTCAGTGGCAGCAGTTGCGATGCCCATAGTGCAAGCCGCTGTTCTCGCACGCATTTATCTGTACGGCGCTCATTCCTTGTTCTTTTTGTTATATACCTACGTTAAGCTTGGCGCTGCATTTTTCGGCAGTCTGTCCGGCCAATTGCCACTTCTTCGTTTGTCGGAAGAGACTAAACTTGTGCATTCGATATAGCTCTTTGTCGGCCCTAGCTGCCGTAAACAATTCGCGAAATAAACATTATCGTAAAATAAACAAACTTTCTTCGGCTATTTTTTATTCGCAACAGCTATTGAAAAAGCTCAATAGCTAAACATGTACCATCAAAGATTTTGTTCCCAACAACAACGAATTTTTACTGCACCCTTTGTCCGAGAATTACGATCTCTTATTAGGAAGAAATTTTTTAGCAGGATCAAAAGGAAAAATAAGTTACCGCGATCAAGAGGTAACTCTTTACAATAACAAATACACATTAATAGAAGGAATAGAAGCACAAGCACAGAGTCAATTTCAAAATGTAAATATGATACCTGACACCACACCAGAAAAAAATTCACCCATATTAGAATCAGACCTATACAGATTGGAACATTTAAATATCTAAAAAAAAAACAAAGATTGTGTGCACTCCTGCAGCAATACCATGACATACAGTACCATGAAGGTGACAAGTTTACATTTACTAATCAAACCAAACATACCATCAATACAAAGCGTAATCTACCCATTTATTCTTAATTATACAGTTACCCACAGGCTTATGAACAAGAGGTATGCACGATATGCTAAATCAGGGTATTATACGTACCAGTAACTCATCTTACAATAGTCCCATCTGGGTGGTTCCAAAGAAACAAGATGCGTCAGGCAAACAAAAATTTTAGGAAAGCTAGGCAGGTGTAATTATTTCACATCTATAGACCTGGCAAAGGGTTTTCACCAGATCGAGATGGACCCAGAATCAGTTTCAAAGACAGCCTTTTCCACCAACCACGGTCATTATGAATACTTGCGCATGCAATTCGGATTAAAAAACGCACCAGCCACCTTTCAACGGTGCATGAATGACATTTTACGACCGCTCCTAAATAAACACTGACAACCGCTCAGAATAGTTTTTGAAAAACTAGGAAAGGCTTAAATTAAACCTTAAATTACAGCTTGACAAGTGTGAGTTTCTCAAGCATGCAACCACATTTTTGGGACATGTTCCAAATACAGACGGAATAAAACCAGACCCTTAAAAGATTAAAGCCATTCAGAAATACACAATTCCCACTAAACCAACCGTAAATTCATTCCAAACTTTGCAGACATAAGCCTAACCCATGACTAAGTGTTTAAAAAAGATCAAAATTGATACTACCAACCCACAATATGCCTCAGCATTTAAAAAATTAAAATACTTTACAAAGAAATTTATTTTAACCACAGACTCTCCACAAGAGTACTCTCACAATGAACACGAGGTCAATTACAGCGCAATTGAGAAATAACTTGGCAACTGTATGGGCGATTAAGACTTTAAGCAAAATAAAAACAATACTTAAGATATACAATCACAAGACCAAACACGATACCACTGGACCACTGGATACCCTGTACACATATTTCTCAACAGTGACAGAATGGTATACGAAGTCGACACGAGATACTGCCCAACACAAAAAGCCCACTACAGAAAGGCAAATTAGAAAATCCATTTAAACTAGCCTAAAATCTAGAACAGACTGACCCTGACCATTACAAAATCACTAATAGAAATAGAGTTACGCACTACTACAAAACAAAAGAAAAATAATCTACTTTCAATTTCACAGCCATCTGGTACCTGATGACATTATTGCTTATAACCAATTATTAATCGTATCCCACATACCCACTTACTTTTCACTAATAAACACAATTAAAATAATCCAATTCCATAGTCGGCTTCATTACGAAGAAAATTACTCACAACGTTTTGACTTCGACCGATTTTCTTGGCTATTACACAGTGTTTTAAACCAGATTCAATATAGCCTTTGATTTGACCTTTTTCAAAATCGGATAAAGGTTTTCCGCGGACCATTTGAGAAAAAGATTAAAAAAGATAATTTATATTTTAGAATACAAAAGAATTTAACTTTTTACAATCACGCGGTCAAACAAAAAGTAAAGTCAAAAGCGTAAAACCTATTCAGTTAAGCCAAAAAATTGAAGATTTTTTGTTGTTTTTGAAAAAAAAAATGATATAAAAACAAATTTAAGAGATCAGAAACTTTGCTATTTAACAGCTATTAATAACTGAGCTATTCATACATACAAATTTGTTTCGGATTTAAAAATAGTCAACCTATTCAGTTGAGCGGCACTGTGCATTGATTCGGCTATTACTATTTCTAAGCTAAATAATAACAACGTTAAGGCTATGCAAAACAGGAATTTTGTAAATGGAGACAATTGATAAAAAATAATAAATATTTAAAGTCTAGAAACTTGTAAAGTGAAGGGCATTTTTTGTCAAATTAACAATGCATGAGCATACGTGTGCACACATACAGTTGCCGGCTGTCACTGTATGAGCTGTTTGCTGTAAAAAAACAGCTCCGAAAAAATCGTTTTCAAAAAAATCGTATGGCGTTACGCATCTTGTTATTCTAGTGTCTTTGGTCCAACCAACATAGCATAAGGTCTAAAGCCAGGGGTATTCCACTTTGTTACCTAAACTGTGTAAGCGACCCCAACAATAAAAATATACATAAATATGGTCAAAATGTTTTTGTTTGATAGAAAGTAGTTTTTAATAGAAATTTACAAGACTAGTTCTGTGCGGTAAACATTTTTTAGGCTATCAATAACTTAGAAAAAAATAAATGCAATCTTAGTTGTATTAGTTCTAATGTAATTGGAAACATTTAAACTTATCATAGTTGTAAAACCCCGCTCGCACTTGACGTCCTCCAAAAAAACGTCCATTAAGGTCCACTACAGCTGCAAAGAAAAATAAAAGCTAACTATTTACCAAACAAAGTATTCACATATGTATAAAAACCTTTAATTGCACTTTCGATCCGCCTAAACTCTACGAATATTTTAACTGCATCTTCTGGCACAGTTCCGAACGATTCGTGAATGATTACACTGTTCACTTCCCCGTACTTGGTGTTGCATTCGTCTTTTACCTCGGGTTCCAATTCTTCGTCAACGTCCCCGGGTCCTACCATGTTGCGTAGAAGAACAACCTTGCTTGGTGATTTCATAATCTCCGTAATGCTGTATCCGATGTCACCACTCTCAGCCGCCGTGTCTACCATCTGGGGAGGAGGCATGGCCTTGTGGCTGGGACTTGTTCCTATTTGGGAGCCAATAGAAGGTGGCGACAATGCTAGGGGTGGCAGAAAAACGTCTTTTTCGTGTATGATCCGTCCACCACGTTTGGAGGTTTTCTCTACTTGAAGAGCTATGGCCATGCCCTGCTCCGATTTTCCGAGACCTTGACCATCCTTAAACCCATATTTTGCCATAATTTTGGCGGCCACCGAGCTGGCAGAATATGGCATAGTATTAGTGGCTTCACAACCACTATCAATGGACATTTCTTGGAGGGAAGGAGGGGGAGCGATTGTGGCACCTCCCTGTTTAGCTACAAGGCCCGGAGATGGCAAGTACATGTCATCATCGTTTTGCCGGTGGCCAAACCCGCTGAGCTTCAGGTTAGGGGCTGAGACTTCGTCTCTATAAAATTCTCGACGACCGACGCGTCCACGTTTACGATCTTTTTCTTTGTCATCTCGGTCTTCTCGATCACTTACGCCTGCTCGATTTTTGTCACTGCCATTACTTTTCTCTTTAAGTTTTTCATATTCATTTGGCCTTTGAGGATCGTATTCATCGGCAACGTCCCAGTCCCCCCTGTTTATCCTTTCCAGTATGGATGGAAGGGCTTTACCACTTATTAATGGTTTGGATACAACTGTAGTAATTGGAGCAAAACATGTAACTTCTGGATCTGCAAGGCGTTTGGACCTTAGATTAACCACTGGCGTCATAAGCTACATAGGGTGTATTAATAATTGTATGATCTATATCGGCAGATTGTATACTCACTGGTTTTTTGACAGCCATTTTTACTGCCAGCTGGGTCTGTAACATTTTTATTCCCGAAGACCATCCATCAATCTGGCTAGATCGAGCCCTCGTATCAATGCCGTCATACAAATCCATTAACAAATATATCAATACTAGCACCACCTTAAGATATTGATGACAACGAGCTTCAACAATGTTTTTATTTATTTTCAAGGCCCGATAGATTTAATGACTATCAACTGTTCGACTTAATGTCCGATTCACACAGAGCCATATCACTGCAAGAAAGGATGCCCTATCGGGCAAGAACAGATAAGCTACAATAGAAAAAAGTTTACAAATCTATTTATTTATTTAAATTTATTTTAAAATTTTTCTAACACAAAAAAACGCATGCGTCTATTTTATGTTGAAACTTAAGTCAACTACATGGGTCATCGAACTGTTTTTAATTTCACTGTTTTACTAAAATAAAAACTATTGCACAACGATTGCCTTGCATCTATGGCATAGTCATAGTTAGTAGAGCTTACGACTTACACGCTAAATATTATCGATATTGAAGAAAAAAATTAAGAAGAGCTTACAGTTGTTAAAAACAAGTCGTACTTCATAATGTTTTCGTTGCTTTCAAAATAAATACCTTGAAAGAAGGTATTTAATTACCTATGCACGATAAGATACTACTATCATCGAATATATAGGAAACAAACCCCTTTAAACGCTACGAAACAAGGAAAATGTTACTACTTCTATTCATGAGAGTGTGGGCGGGGCTTAAATCGAATAACTTTGTATAAAGATTTCCCATAGTTAACACAAGTTAAACTTCTTAAAACTAATAAAAGCAAAACAAGCATCAATTTTTCACAATTCAAAATTTTATGATAAATAATGCTTGAGAGAGCCAGTAAGAGCGTCGTCTGTTTAGCCGAACCATTTGATTTTGTAATGGTTTTTGTAGCGATAAATTGTGCAACAGTTAATGTATAGTGGATTGAACTGTAGTTACTCGATTGCCAAGACATAATAAATCGACTGAGAAAGTAAAGGAAGATTCCTGCGGGGAATGTGCTTTTCGTAAGTTTTGCATATCTTAGCATTTTCATTGTGTCATTTAAAGAGATTTGTAGATTAGTGTTGATCAAGATCATACAGAATTGCCAATTACATGCGGCACGGGGACTACCGATGTCTAAGCAAAGACATTCGAATATCAAGAGGTTTGTGACGGCCAAAATTGCTCTTACTCCGCCTCGCGTGAAATTGAGAGCGTAGAAGACGATTTTCGAACCGAAATTAATATTGATCTAAGAAGCGAAGTTACATATTTAAAAATGATTTAAAAATTAATGCCTTGACCATTATTGTTTTTATTCTTAATGTTATTTAAATTATTATCAACCGTTCACATAAATATATTTTATTGTTTATAATTAATATTTGTAAAATGGTACTGGAGACATACTTCAACATGAGACTGTGAGCAACATAACAGAATTAAAATTATGTTTATTATTTCAACTAATAAATCAAATGAATTTTATCTAAAATTGTGGATAAAACTTTTGTAATTTAAAAAATAAATTTAAAAAATATATATACATTTTAAAAAATGTATTTCATAAAAACTATACAAACATACATACATAGTTAAAAATGAATATTTATATAATAAATATAAATATACAACTTGTTGCTAAATTTTAGGGCACGACATGCGGATTTCATACGTCGCGAGCTGAATACTGTGAGGAGTCTTAAAACTCTCAAAAAATACAACTTAGGAAAGCTGCTTAGCAACAGCGAAGACGGCTGGAATGTGAGAGTTGTCAGGCGGCCAGGTCGAACGGAAAATAATGGACCTTGGACCCCGACAAAGTGGAGAGACCGTGAACTAACGGTATTGCGCTGGACCTTTGACTCGAGCTCTGGACGGCCAAGGCCCAAGGTCGAACGGTAACAATGCGGACTTTGGACGAGCACAAAGAGGACGCACCTTGAACTAACGTGGCCTTGTACCTGAGCGGACCGTGCACAAAAAAATAACGCGATCCCCGCGACCACCTATACCAACAAGGCGACAAGAGATTCGCGAGTGGGAACGAACAGTGAGAAAGTAAGAGTAACGCCGCGAACAGTCAACCCGTCAGTGAAAAACGCGCACCCGTCGACAAGGTAACGGTCTGTGAGAACGCGCAGGACGTAGAAGGGAATTAGCCAGTGAGCGGACATACAAGGACAATCACTCCAGGTGAAGAACGGTGCAATGCAGAGATCCGCGGAGCACGATAACACAAGAACCTGGTCAGAAGGGACAGTGGAGTCAGTGGTCGGTAAGGGTAGTCCCTGGCCGAGTGTTGCCTTAACCAGTTGACGATATACCCTGGCCCATGACATCCTAATCCCTTTCGATCCTGCACGTGTTCCGTTGTCAGGGACACACAGGAAGATGAAGGCAAGGCGTCGCAGGAGCAACGCCGCGCAGCAGACGGCGATCAGCAGTCAGCCGTGAAATACTACAATAAAGCGCCCTTAATCTGAAACTCTGTCTTCTCCTTGGTCAGGTACTCACACAAATCAAAAATTTGATGGGACGAACACAAAAACTCTCTGAGCTCGCCGCTGCAATTCGTAGCGAGTAGAACTAAACAGCTTGTTACTTTTGGCGCCCAACCGTCATTGTTTTGATCAAGCAGCCAGCATGGAGGAGACCAATTCATGTCGGAGACGAATTCTAATAGGGGAAGGGGAAAGACGAAACGGGGATCGTAATCTTCAACTCGCGAACAGAAGAAGGAGTTCGAGCAGGTACACTCGCGCAGGAAAAAGAGTTCGAGCCTGGAAAATCAGCGCCGGCCCCAAGTAGGGTATGCACCTGGATAATAGGAGCAAGAACTCAAGAGGACTGAAGCCGACTGACAGCGTGGAAAAGGCAGGGATGCAAAGCGATGGTTCCCAGCATCAGGAGCAAGGATGCCACCATAAAGCTGCTATCGATGTAAACAAAGCAAATCGGCTGTTGGCATCAAAACAGTGCATAAAATAGGGAAGGGGCGCCGCAATAATGGCGGTCGATCGATAGGGCAGAAAAATACTGGACTTGCAGACAATAAGAATTTTCTTGACAAACTAGTTATTTACCTTTTTTGAGATCAATAAACCTCATATTAACAAGGAGTGAGTTCGACTTATTGCGTCGAGTATATACACGTACAACGCTATGGCGTATTCTGTAGGCATGCGATGATGTCCTCCATTGAAACTCAATGGGGGATGTTACAGATTGGTCAGATTGGTTAACACTGGCCGACTGTTTGTTACGTATTGTTTTCCTTGAGACATGAATATGGGCGTCATTCGTTGAACAAGGCTTGGAAGCGATTTGTGGAGTTGATTGAAGGGCTCATTGAAGGAATTGATGGGCTCAATTACAATTATTCCCATTCTCTAGAACTTCCAATTAACGTGCCTACTTTTAGCACGACCAGCTACCTTACAATAGTTAATAAGAAACAAATTCAAGTTGCTTTGGGATCGATCACAGGTATTGTTTTGTGAGTTGTATTTCGCAATCTGAAGTCAGTATTAAAGTCATATTAAATTTATTTTTTTATTTTCTATCGTGTTAACGAATTGAATTTTTATAGAGTGTTAGAAATTTGGTGGTTCATCTCCATTCATATAAAAAAAATGCCCCTAAAATGTTCCTATTTCGTATTTGTATTAAAATTATTCATGCATGCTCCGAAGTCTGGTCACACTACTGACACCAAGCAAAACAACGCGAAAAAGTTAAATTAGTTTTTACCGCAAAAGCCCATAGAGAAGTCCAGAATTCTGGCACATACAATAAACAGTGACCCCCAAGTCACTATAAGTGAAATCATAGTGAAACCTAAACAATTTCAATAAAAAAAAGACAGTGTAATTTATTCTTTGTTGAGCTCCCCTGCCCAGCTGTCACGCGGTCGTACAATCAGCTGTCATTTTTATAAATGTGGCAAGCCCAGCAGCAGAAGAACGTGTAGTGAGCCGAACAACTTGAAAAAGTGAAATTAGTTTTCGCCGCAAAAACCCATGGACAAAATTTGTAAAATTCGGGTTGCTACACACTGTGCGTCATCAGATAAACGCCCCCTGTATGCCTCCATTTCATCTTATGGTCTGTATTTTCCATTGCACGAAAATCTATCAATGTTATTGTTTTTTGTTCACTGATATTTCCTCTCTCTTTGAGGAAAAAAAAATAGGTCCTGAGAAGAACCGTAATCTTTTTAATTCTGCTTTGTTTTACTTTCGACGAAAAATTGGACAAGTATATTGCGAATGCTATATTCCGAATGCTAGGACAACAACATTTTTTATGCTGTTAAATTGAAAAGTTTTCTTTAATTTTGCGAAAAATATGGGAAGAGGAACGCTGTTATCCTGGCAGGAAAAATTGGAGTTGTCATGGTATGGGGCGCAGTATCCTATTATGGCCCCTGAGAATTACAGTTTTTAACACCAAAAATGAACGCGAAAGATTATAATTGTGTATTGAAAACTGCATTTCCCTAATTTAAAAAAGTTTTTTGAAATCTAGAATCCTTATCCTTAATCCTTATTGTCTACAAGCATCGAGTGACAAGGGGTTTCTCTTGCATGCACAATGTCATAGATGTCAAGGCTACGGTCACACCAAGAAATACTGGTTTCTGCATTTTATTTCTAGAGAATGTGGGGAAAACCACTCCACATCGGAGTTTACGCATAAGCAAGATGATGCCAGAAGTTGCCATCACTGTGGAAAGCCCCATGTAGCGAACTTTAAAGGTTGCATTAAATACCCTAAAGAAGCTTCTACTCTTAAGCATCATTTGAAGACCAATGAACCCACTTCTGCTGCTCCTACTAACGGACACCCTACCCTTAGGGTTGGAAAGCAATCTTTTGTGACCATTGTCAGAAACAATCAGCCTGCTGTTCAGCCAATTCATCCTCTGCCGCTTTTGCCTCTAATGTAACTACTAACCCTGACTCCAAATTGGTACAGCTTTTTTACAGACTTGACAGAATGATGTCGTAAGTGGAAACGTTGATGCAATTACTTCTCCAGATCTTTGCCCTCTGTAATAAAATCGGGTCCTCTTAGGATAGCAACTTTGAATTCAAATGAGTCCTCTTTAAAGACCATTGAGATCCTCGCTTTTATTGAGCTTCACGACATAGACATCCTCCTGTTGTCAGAAGTCCACTTCTCCTCCCGGTCCAACTTCAGGGTCAATGGCTTTACCCTACATACTGCCAACCATCTGGATGACAGCCAACACGGAAGCGCGGCGATCCTTGTTAGATCAAATAACTTTCATCAACCATTCGCCACTCTTTCGCAAAATCATATCCAAGCAGTAGTTATTCAGATGACTGCAAGCAGAGAAAACTTTAATGTTGCCTCAGTATACGGACAGATGCTATTTTTGGGCAGTTCATCACACAATTTGGCACAAAGTTCCTTGCGGGAAGTGAATGGATCGCAAAACACAGAGGGTGCTGTATTCTGCATTTGCGGAAGAAGAAGTCGGCATCGTTGCAACTGGAGAAGCCATATGCTACCCATATCGTGCAACTTCCTCTCCTAGTGCCATCGATTTTGAGATCTTCAAAAGCTTTAGACAGCAACAAGTGAGGGTGAATGTTCTGACAGAGGATCGAGGTGGCCTCTGGCTTAAGAAGGAAGATGAGAAAAAAAGTGCTTTTGCCTCACACATATCTTCCACCTCCATGCCCTTTAATTTAACGGACTACACCAATCGTGAAGCTATCGTAAATTTTTTGGATGGCCTTGGCTTGGCTCCGACACGCCCCATAAGACATACCTCACCGTAAGAAAGTAAATGACTCAAATAAAGGCTTTGCAACCAAAAAAAAAACCCTGTTACGATGACAACCGAACTGCGAAATTTCTACCACACAAAGGAGTGCTTGCTCTTGTGAAAATATTTAATGTTATGCAAACATTATTTCATTTCCCCAGGCAATGGAAGCGTGCTCGCATTGTAATGATCCCCCACAGATTGACTCATAACGCCCGATAAGCCTGCTACCAACTTCTCAAATTTGAGAGAATTTTGCTTACCCGCTTGATTGAACTGCCGCAGGTAACAGAACACATCCCACAACACCAATTTGGCATCAGGAAGTCTCATGGCTGCCCCGAACAAATCCATAGCCTCGTAAAGCACATCGCAGGATGGATTTGAGCACAAGCTTTACACAGTCGGTGGATTTTTGGACGTGAAACAAGCGTTTGATAAGGTGTGGCACGAAGGTCTGCTATATAAAATGAAATATCTCCTTCCAGCAGCCCACCATTCCATCCTCAGCTCCTTTCTCGGTCTAGCCTGGAACACATTCATGCAGGGGTTCCCCAGAGAAGTGTGCTTGGACCCTTCCTTTATACCTTGTACTCTGCTAACATTCCAACTCCCGTCAACAACACCAATGAAGCCCCCTCACCCTTGCAAATCGCTTCCATTGCAGTTCAAGAATGGCTGCAAGCTATCGAGCGATGGACTGCCCAATGGAAATAGCCATTAACTGCACTAAGTCGGCCTGTGTCACTTTTACTCTGCGACCTCAAACCTGCCTAGGTCTTTTCTTCGACGGAAATACCATTGAATACGTCTCATCCCACTGCTACCTCAGAGTTCACCTTGATCGGACGCTGAGTTGGAAAGCCCATAGAGCCAAATCCTCATGGAAACTGATAAAGCTGGACTGGCTTTCCACTCAAGCAAACTCCATATGGCAACTAAGGCTCTCTTAATAAAAGCCATATTAGGTCCAATACTGACTTACGCCATCCAAGTGTGGGGAACTGCCTCGTAAGGTTCTTACGAATTCGTTTACAGGAGCACGCCAAAGTATACTAGATTCGTTAAAAAGTATAATGACAGAATCGATTCTTTTGAGCCTATAATCGAGATAAATGGGATTACCAGCCGATTTGATTTCATGCTCTGTCTAGAGTAAATTAGCTTAACAAATATATTCTGGTCAAAATTTGTTATCATACAAAAAGAGGAAGCTAAAATTAGACAATAAGCATTACCACATTTGCATTTGTTAAAATAAATAAATAAAACCGAAAAGATTCGATAAATATTGGGGAATAAAGCGAGTTAATGAGTTTTTGGTATACCAATAGAAATGGGGAAGTCAAACAATAAAACGAAGGAATATCGAAACATTATTCAAAAGTGTGGGCGTTGCAGTTTTGTGCGGTTTGTGTTTTATAACCTTATAGTTGTCAAACATGGAGAAAAATCCCAGAACTCGTTTTTTTGTCAAAATATTAAATTTATTTAACCTGCAATATTATAGCAATGTGAATTAAGTATAGTGTATAGTGTATATAGTGTATTATATCACATCTTTTATTATATGTAGTCCCCAAAGTGCTCAAAATTAAGATATACATTATAGGTAGGATAATGTTACTTATGTACATTTTTGTAACCTAATACAATATTTAATAAAGTATTTAAAAAAGTGCCTCTGCCGCAGCGCTCGACAGAATTTTACCGCAATATTACAATTTCATCAGAATATGAAATCACAGAAGGAATTTTTGGAATGCGAAGAGTCGCGCTCCGACATATATATAAATGCACGCGCAAGCTTGAGTGTGCTGAAGACAAACAATAAAACGAAGAAAAATCTAAACATTTTTCAAAAGTGTGGGTGTGCCAGTTTAAGTGCTTGAGTGGGCGTGGCAAAAAGTTTTTGCCAAATCGATGGAGATTTACAAGACTATTAGTCTTTTTTATGAAAAAGTATCAAACAAATTTTTCAAAAGTGTGTGCCTTTCAGTTTTGTGGGGTTTGTGGGCGTAAGAATGGGCGTGACAACATAGACGCTGCGTCTATGTCTCTAGAACCTGCTTGCTGAATCTCAACCTTCTAGCTTTTATAGTTCCTGAGAGCTCGACGTTCATAAAGACAGACGGACATGGCTAGATCGACCGGCCTGATCAAGAATACCTATACTTTATATAGGCGGAAACGCGTTGTTTTCAACGAATCTAGTATACCCCTTTACTCTACGAGTAACGGGTATAATGATTATTATGTTCTAGCAAACCTTAAAGATATACGAAACTTTACATGTTGGCTTATCGTCTTTACTATGAGTCTTTTGAAGATAGAAGCTTTTCAAAAGATCGCGTTAAGTTTTTCATTATTTTTTTTTTTATTGCATAGTTTCGATTTTAGATATGTTATTATTATGTTGCTTGGTGATGTCTTACATTTTATATATAAAAAAACATGGAAATGATGTCTAAGACAAACAAGAGGATTATTTAATATAAAATATTATTTAACATAAGCACTTCTTTTATTTCTATGTGTGACATAGAATCAACTTTTGTTACATTGCGGTCGCTAAATATTAGGTTTATTAGGTTATTATTATTTGATTTTGAAATTTTTTTTTCCTGACAACAACAGCGGCTTCTCAGTCTGGAATTTAAAGAGAGGAATAAAAAGGCAGCCGCTCTGCCATTCGCCAGTACACGGACACAATGGCATATTGGCATATGGCACAAAACGGATGGTGACAAAGCGAATGCATTTGCTGACCATTTGTTCTCCATCTTCACCCCCTTCCAACTGACGGACGACTCCCAACTTTGGGTTGTGCCTACTCAATCTGCTCACCCCATGAGATATACCACTCCGCAAGAAGTCAGTCTCCAGCTGAAGGCACTTTAACTGAGGAAGACACGATGACCTGATGACATTGACAATCGTGCAGCCAAATTCCTCCCACGCAAAGGAGTTATGGCCATAGAAAAATGTATAACGCCATGCTGAGACTAGAGCACTTTCCTAAAAAATACGCAAAGCCGGCAACCCCCAACGGAGATAGACTCTTATAGCCCAATAAGTCTTCTTCCAACCTTTTCAAAGTTGTTTAAAAAAATCAATTCGATTTCAGGAAGTCACATGGTTGCCCGGAACAAGTACACCGTCTTGTAAATCAAGTAACACATGGCTTTTAGTCCAAGCTCCACACATTGGCAGTCTTTCTCGACGTTAATCAAGCCTTCGACAACGTATGGCACGTCATACTTTTGTATAAAATTAAGGGCCTCGTTCGTATGCATGAGCGTTTGACAAGGAAGTGTACTTGGACCCTTCCTATACACCCATTACACAGCAGATATACCGGTTTCGTCCACCAGTTATCCCTCGGCCAAGAGACTAGGGGCTACATACGTTGACGACACAGCTATGCTTGCGTCCCACTTGTCACTGCAAACGGCCGCGAATGCAGTACAGGAATTGCTAGACGACATTGAAGTCTGGGCAGCCAAGTGGAACACAGCTATAAACGGTGCTAAGTCCGTGACTTTCGCGGTTTCCGACCGGCACCTGCACTGGCCAAACTTACAGTGGTGGGATGATAGGCAACGTCAACTCCCACTGTTACCTGGGAGTTCACCTGGATCAAACAATAAATAACAACAATAAAGACAAAGTGTCTTCAAATGCTACAAGAGCTAAACTGGTTCCTGCAGTCATGAAAACTGCAGGTCTCAACTAAAGTCCTAGGCTGACGACAGAGTGCGCGAGAAAAGCGACGCCATAATATTGGGCGAGAAAGAGCGATGAACCACTGCAGGCATTTTTAAGTGCAATCGCTCGAAAGATGACAGAGTGAGAGCGAAGCGAGTTGCGAGCTCAAGCGAGAGCAAAGCGAGAGCAGTTTGCAACCTGCTTTATCGCTTCAACTCGCTCAGATCGTACGATTGTTTTGTTGTATTCTGTGCTTTATTTAAAAAAGCGCACGTATTTTTGTTTTGTTTTGTTCCATTCAGTGCTTGTTGTTAATTATGTTATTAATTATAATAATTATAATTAAGGCCGCCATGCCAGTAGGTATCACAAGGGGATCAACCACCTGGTGGTACGCGTTGTAATTGTGAAACACTACTGGAAGTGCAACTACACTCTCCACGCGAGGGCGGCTGGAAACAGGATCTTAGTAAGGTCATGTATCTGCTAATCGTCGTAGCTGGCTAATCGTAGCTGGATCTGGATCTCTTTAAATTTCCACATCTCCGGGCCGGAGATGTGTCCATTCGACCCGTGCCGAGAGCATGCCACGCTGGGGTCCGGGAAACAACTAGCCCAGTCGCTAACCTGGTCTGTCTGGTCTGGTTAGCCTTACCCGCGTACTGCGGATCTCTGCCCAGGTGGACCTCTTATTTCTCTGCAACTCGTGGGAACCATGAAAAATAGGCCCAAAAATGTTAAAAAACCGCAGGCCTTGACTGCGGGAAATGTCGGAAGACAGTACGAGGACCGTCTCCTTGACGGTTAGCGGCACCAAAAAATGTGTCAACTTGAAGAATCGAGCAGCCACACCGAGTCATTCGACTGTGGTCCAAGCCGGCCAAGCGGGACGGGCTAAAAACCCATTACCGCAACTTGGTCAGCCTGGGGCCCGGGATGACCCTAACCGTAATGGGCTGAGCTGGCCAAGACACCGCAGCCGCTAGTGGAAAGGCCCAACTCTGCTTCGCAGCGGGGAAACTCCAGCTTGACGCCTCCGATGAAAACGTCTAAGAGGCAGAAGGTGGAAAAGAGCAGGCCACCGACTGCTCCTTTCGATGGTCCAAGTACCTAAAGGGCTGCAAAGGCAACTGAGGTACGCATGCTATCAAAGGCGGCTGTAACTGGGACCATTAAAGTTGCGGTCGTACCAGAGGGGTACCCTCTGGGGTCGTCCTCAGTAGTGAGGACCTCTCACAGCTCCAGGACGCACTACTGGAGGAGATAGTCCTTTCTGGATGGGATTCTCCAATTAAGTTTGGAGGAATCCACTTCATGGTGGGTCACCTGATAGTGGATTGCCGCAACGCAACCAATAGCAGTCCCCAGCCTCAGTAAGTGGAGCGGTATCTCCCTGGAGGTAATTATGGGCGACAACTTGCCATCGTTACACAACATCACCATCTTCTGCCCCAAAATGACATGGACACTGAGAACTGGAGCCTTATGTCAAGGAAGAATGAGGGCGGTGACTCCTCAACCTTGGCATTCATGACAACTTATGTGCCAAGATTATTGCCAGCGACCACAAGCTGAGCTTAAGGTTTGAAGACATCTCAGTTTGTGGAATAAAGAAGGCCAAGGCGATCAAAGACGGCACAATACGGGATAAGACTCCTCGAAAGCCACCAGTCTCTGCGGAGAAGGAGAAGCCCAATAAGCTCTCCGAATTCAACGAGGATCTGGCGGAGGATGAAGATCTCGATGCGACCGTCATCGAGTTGGGGGACCAGACCCCGATATCCTCTCAGGAACTAGGCATGGAACTAGACCTGTTGAGTGAGGAAGAAGCTGTACCGGCGGATGCTGATCTGGGCATCTCCAGACCAGTAACGCCGATGATGGAGCCGATCAATTAATGATGATAGCTCAGGTGAACATCCATCGCTCCACTGCCTCGGCCGTGCTGGCAAGGATGTTCATGAAACAACATCTTGGGCTAGCCCTGGTACAAGAACCCTGGTATAACCAGGGAATAAAAGGACTGTACGTGAAGAACGCCAAAGTCATTTGGGAACAACGGGCTTCTAGCCCTCGAGCCTGTATCCTGGCATGTAGAAGTATTAATTATTATATACTTACAGAATTTCTCAAGCGGGACTGTGGTAGACGATGTGGAAGCCGCCAAGAAGACTGTGATGGCATCGGCATACTTTGCCGGTGACGAGGCGTGCCCACCGCCCGAAATTTCTGCACTGGTTGAACACTGTAAGAAGATGCGCTTACCCATCATCATTGGATGTTATGCAAATGCACATCACGTGATATGAGCACTGTTCAGGTGTAGAAACATTGCTGGTAAGTCGTGGGGAACCTCACCACCCATAATAAGATTGCTGTACCTCATGGTAGTCAGACCCATACTAACCTATGGGGCAATAGCCGGGGGTGATAGTGCACGCATTAGCACCACTAAGACGAAACTCCATAAGCTGCAGAGAATGGCCTGCGTATGCATGACAGTAAGGATGCTGAAAGCCTAAAAAGAGATATCCCTTTGCTAATGCAACCAAGGGATGAGATGCCAGCTGAGCATAGGTTCGCTGAGAACTTCAGCACTTATCTCAGTAATAAGAACAGTTGGACATCCCTGGGGAAAGTACACACTATTAAACCACAAACAACAATGTGGTATACAGACGGATACCTCACCGACCAGGGAAGTGGGCCGGGGGTTGTAGGCCCCAGGTTAAAGTACCACGAATCAATGGGCAGATACACCAGCATTTTTCAAGCTGAAGTCTGTGCTATTGGACACTGTGCGGAGTTTAATCTGCAAAGGAACTATCGTGGCACGGACATCCTTCTGGAAACACCTACCAGGACTAAGGCAGTCTAAGATTCTCCCCCGTGAATATAACCATAAAAGATTCAAGACCTTAATGGCACACAGGAAAAAGACCATGCGCATTTTCACTGGCCTTCTTACGGGGCATTGTCGACTTCACAGCCATTTGAACAAGATTGGCATTGCAGACAGTGAACTCTGTCGCTTCTGCTGCATGGAGGAGGAGAGCTCTGCACATATTATATGAGACTGCATGGCGCTTTCCATCAGGAGGAACAGACTCCTGGGTATGTATGTAGTCCCATGAAAAAAACAATTCCAGCCCTGAACCCCAATAAAAAAACCCAATAAAAAAACATTTTTTTCAACGCCCACTCTAACGCCTTAACCTTAGACGGCCACACTTGGAACAACTTTTAATTTTTTTCTCATTATATTCCCCAATATTTATCGATATTCCAGACAAATGATGAAATTTCGCTTTCGCGTTCACAGTAGCTGGGTAACGGGTATCTGGTTTTTATTTGTAAAATAATTGAATATGAAACCACTACCACGAAATCAATTGGTTTTTGCTTGGACTAGAAAGAGCCGACGAAAATAGAGAAATCCCTATACAAAATTAGTTAATTAAATATATAAGGGGTCGTGGCACCGACCAAAATTTTTAAATTTAAATGTTGTTGTTGTTGTGGTATGTTGTTCAAAATAAAGTGGTCGGCAGTCTTGTCTGTTTAGCGTAAACGTAACGTGCTTGAATTTTTTCGTTTTTTTTTATTCACCAGTCAGAAAGCCATTTCTCAATGTTTATGAGGTAAAATGACAGCTAGGCTGTAGCTTGGATTGGGGCCCGTGAACTGCCAGAAATAGCTGTGTCGTCATAGGCGACTATTTGTGATATCGGCTGTGTAGATGAGGTATAAAAAGTAAGACCAAGAACGCTGCCTAGGGGTACGTTGGCCTACATTTTATGATCAGTGGAAGTGACTGCAAGCTTGCTGTCATAGATGTATGACTTTAGAAGGTTGTGTGTACTTTCGGGTATAGGTGTTTTAACTTTAAGCAAGTTTAAGCTGTCAAGTTAGACACTTCCGAATGCTTGTCATATGTCTAAAAATACGGCTGTACAGTATTCTACATTTTCGAAAGCAGTTCTTATTTCCGTCGTAATTCCATTCAAATGCAAATTGATGGGGTGGGATTTTGTTGTGGGGTCTCATTTGTAGGTTAAGATAAAATTAAGATAGAATAAGAGAGCAGACTTTCTGGTTTATAATATAAAGGAACTGTGAAAGTAACAAATTTGGTGATGTTATAAAAAATGGATTATGTAGCGAACTGCAGAATGTGGCAGCTCGATGATTTCTGTTGTTATACGGCAGCAGTCGGGGGGTTTTTCGGGCTGAGATCGTCTTTATTCTAGTTATTTCCTTTAGGCTGTCCACACTGACTTATGTTTTGTGCCTGTTTCTGCTCTTGTACCGTTGGCCAGTTTTCGTTGTTTTGCAAATAAAGATTTGGAAGATTGCCATTCTCTACGTAAGCGTAAGCGAATTTCAGAGTACCTGTGTACCGTTACCGAACATATAAGGTATATATATTCTTGATTAGGATCAATAGCCGAGTCGATCTGGCCCTGGTCTGTCTGTCCGTCCGTATAAATGTCGAGATATTAGGAACTATAAAAGCTAAAGGGATGATATTATCCATACAGATTCTAGAGACATAGACGCACCACAAAAAAATGCCACGCCGCAGTTTTGAAAAATGTTTTGATATTTTTTCGTATTTCAAACAGTCTTGTAAATTTCTATCGATTTGATAGAAAAATTTCAAAAAAAATATTTTGTCACGCTCACTCTAACGCCCACTAACCGCCTAAAGCTGCCGCTCCTACACTTTTGAAAAATAAGTTGATATTTTCATGTTCTTAATAGTCTTTTAAATTTCTATCGATTTGTCAAATAACTTTTTGCACCTCCCACAGTAACCCTCGAAAACCGCCCAAAACTGAAATTCTCTCTTGAAATAATGTTCGAAACTCTATAAATGCTTTGTTTAAACTAAATGCTATCCAAGTTTATAGCCAGTTTGTACAGACGTACAAACGTAAGCTCGAAGTTTGATGCAGCAATTAGTCCTTTATTCATTTCTCAATAGAAGAAAAGGGAATATATACTATATACATATATTCAGAGAAACAACTGATGACAACATTTTCCTCGGATCAACCACCATAATATAAGTTAGCCTCTATCGTTGTTGTCATTAATATATTATAGATGACTGGGCAATAAATTAGGATCAATTTGAAAGAAATAAAAACAGCATTTGATATATTATAAATGTGCATTGTTCAAGACAACGAAATTTAACCAGAATCTCTGTATACGAGCAATAAGAATCTGGTTGAATGCTATGACGAAGCAGGCCAGGAATAAGTGATAATAAAGGCAGATTTAACAAATATTAATTATCACAAGCGCGTAAATTCAGAGACAACTTTTTTAACCTTATTTAACATACATAATCTTATTTTAACGGAAGCTACAAATTAAGAACACCACTAGCAAACTCCAGTAGATTCAACAAAAGATACAATTGAAAATGAAAAACCAATAACATAATTTGTGTATTAATGGCATCAGTTATAAGGGAATCTCTCGATGTTATTCAAGCTAAATTGCTGAACACGCAACAGCGCGCAACATTTTTATTGTCTATTTCAGTAATGGCAACAGGAGGTCCGTTAGTCTACACACTTATCGATTGAACTTTGCTTTTCTTTGAGGTTTTTGTATCTGATGCCAGCTGGAACTTAAGTGCGGTTCAGGTTTTATATTTTAAATATTCTGTGTTTTTAGAAGGGGTACATCAGATGCTTTCAAGACAACTTGCCCTCACTGCTTTGATGTTGGTAAGTGTAATAATTTCTTTTGAGCCATCTAAGAATTTTAAGACTATGGATTTTACGGTTCCTTTTGAATGCAGAAAAATTTCTTTCCCGAACCGATCAACAATTTTGTGTACCAGTGCGTTTGAGGTCTAATAATGCCGCTTAACATCGCTGATTTAGCCACACTTCGCTCAATAAGCCGTTGTACTCGGAAGCATACACACATCCCATGACTGTCTCTGAGTTTATATTACGATCGAATGGCATTATTGGAACTTCAAGGTCGCCATAAACCAACTTGGGTTTTAGACAAAAACGACCATGATGATTCGGGAAATAAGAACAGGCGTTTTGTGATAGACTTTAGAAATCTGAACGATAATCGCTAATATTTCCATGATACTGGCAATCTTAGGTAAATCCAAGTATTGCGATACCGTCATACGGGCATCAATACAAAAATCCTCATATGCTTACGTAGATGCTGTGATTATTTTCTCCGGGATAAAAAAACCATGTTAAGCACAAAGATTGGGTTTTTTTTAAGCCTATGTGATTCCAACATGAAAGTGTCCAACGAGAATGCGCATACTTCGTTTTAAAGTATGTATGTACATATGTAAGTACCCAGGTGGAAAAAATCTGATTAATTGTTTTGTCGACTTACAGAGAGATGTTGAAAAATGTCTAATCTAAAGATCTTATATAAAAAATTATTTCAAAACTATTTGATCTAACAATGTATGCGTCTGCGAACGAAACTATTCTCTCCTCTCTATCTAACATATTCAAGATCAGCAATGTCGTCTTGCCTACCGAATTATTATACCTTTCTTTACTTTTCCAGGGGTTATGATTAACTTAATAATACAACTTGTGCCATATGATGATTATCGGTCCAAGCTGACACCAATGACAGTGAGAGGAGGATAAATATTCTGCACCTGTGGAAATGTATTTTTTTAGTCGCTTTTTCTTGTTCGTAGAGGCTTCTACGAACCAATAAATTTTATCCTAAAACTAAAACATCGTGCCTTTGGCAACGGACCTAATGTCTATTAAATTGAAGTTTGCCAAACGGCTGATGATTGGTAGTAATAATAAAAAGCTTAAAATTGAGCGAGAGAGTCATTTTAAGTTGTCTTTGTGGACCACCCTCCCTTCAATGGGGACCGTGATCGCCATGTCTGCTTGTATGCCTTTTTCCTCACACAAGGGAGTGAGTTTATTGCCAAGCCTTCTATTAGTTTTGACCAAAACCTTTTCGCCCACTTCGAAGACTCTGTTTTGTCGAGATGCATTCTCTCTTAGCGCGTCTTGGGTACTCTTAATTTTGTCAGCAATCCGTTCTTGTGTGTCGTCCGTGGACCCTTGTATTGTGTCGACTGGCCATTTATTGATGACCGAATGGATTGATTTGTTATATCTGGTAGTGGCTAACATGATTATCTCCACACTATCACTTATGCCCATGTCATTTTCTGGCGAGCTCTAGTAGAGTGAATGTGAAAACGTTCCACTTGCCCGTTTGAGACACTGTGAAAGGGTGACGCATTCGTGATGCTGACGCTAGCATGATCGTGATTGTGTGCGATTTTAATGACGGCTCGTTGTCGCAGTAAATCACCTTGGCCTTTGGGAAGAAATTCATAACCTGTAACATTGCCGGATTCAAATCCTCAATTGTTCTTGACGGCACACGCTGTACAACGGTGAAAACTCTTCAATGCAAGTGTGATAATATTTTTTATCCGTTGAGAAAATGTCTATGTGTGGCATTTCTCCTACATGAGAAGGAATCGGTGACTCGCTGATGTCTTGCTTCTTCGGATGCCTATCATATTTAGCTTTACAGTTTTGGACAATTTGATTGGCCAGTTTGGCCAATTTTGGAAGTAGTACTCTGTGAGAACCTGTTTTAAATTGTCTAAATATCTGTTTAGACATGATGAGTATACCAATCAAAAAATCCTCCAACGGATCACGCCAAAGAATACAAGCAGAAAGCACAAAAAAGTCACAGTGATTCTTTTCCCAAGATGTTGTCGGAAAGATCTGTAAAATTGATGCAAGACCAAGCTGCAGAACAAAATACTGGAAGCCATCAAGGAAAAGGCATCTATACCAGCAATAGAAGTATTGGTAGGCCGATTTACTACTAACAACAATGCGCTGGTAAAATGGGAAGTTGGCGATCATTAATATATTAATGATAAAATATTTATTAAAACTATGGATGCTATCAAGGCCTACAAGGAGTCACTATTAAAGGTAGAAACACTTGAAGAGATAAATATACCAAGCGGATCAAAATTATCTGATACCGCATCAGCTCGGAGCTCCAGTCCAGGAATTGCCAACATTTTACGAGCTGTTCTCTGAGCTAATAGACAACAGGATGGATCTCAGCAACACAAGGAAGCTGGGATATTTAAGAGCCTGCTTAAAAGGAGAAGCTCAAATGGTGGTTAGCCATTTGATAACGGGATCAGCGGCTAGCTATACAGTAGCGTGGGAGCTTATCTGCAAGCGCTACGAGAACAGCAGAAAAATATTCTCCCAACACTTCAACAAATAAATGGAACTGGAGTGCTTGCTGCCCCATGATGAGAAAAATTTAATGAAGTTATTGGACTGAGAGCATATTCATCATAAAGGAAAAAGGAAAAAGAAAAAGCTCTGCTGACGTAATTTTAATAGAAATTCTACTGCGAAAATTTTCGCCAGAAGCCTCACAGCTGTATGAACAGCATGTAAAAAAGGCAAGAGCTATAAAGTCCTTGCAAGACGTACTGGAGTTTATTGAGCAACAATACAACTCAGTAAATGCCATTACCAAAAATACCGCTCAGCTTGCTGCAAGAAAAGTGAAAGTTAGATCGTGTGCCTTTTGCTCTAAGAATGGCCACGATATGATAAAGTGTCTCAAATTCAGAGCACAATCAATCGAAAAAAGAAAAGAATTCGTTCAAAAGAACAGCATGTGCTTTAGATGCTTTGGAAAGCATAATGCTATCGACTGCAGAAAGGAAATTCCATGCAATCGATGTGCCAAAGGAAGCAACAGCCTTTTTCATGAAGACACAAATCGCAGTATCAACACCAATAGCCTCAAGCAACGCCAAGACACACTATTGGCTACAGCTGTTACAACGAGTTGAGGGCGCTTATTGACGGTGGATCCCAGAAGACGCTAATTTCAGAGGAGGCAGCACAAATATTAAGGATTCCCAGTAAGGAGTACTATAGAGGTCGAAGGTATCTCCCAGACTACTCAACTACTACTGGTTTTACAAACACTCCATAGAGCCCTTCCCAGCAAAAAGTTTGATATTGATATCTGGATCTGTTACCACGATTCAACGAGCCAAGCATAATTGACATTTCCCCTGAATCTGATGGAGAAAATAAATACCGTGAATGGAATCTTGGGACAAAAAACCAGATTTGGATGGATTGTGTCCGGAAATATAACTCGAGCAGCAAAGCAAAAAATTATAAGTGCCATTACAACAATAAATCTAAAGGACCTGGAAGCCGATGAGACGATTACAGACAATGCAGATTGCGAAAGAAAATTCAAAGAAACAACTGTCATCAACGAGGAAGGCAGATTTGTGGTTTCAATTCCATTCCACAAAGAGGCAAAGCTGAGAGACTCTCACAAACAGGCAATGGCAAGGCTTATGCAAATGGAAAAGAAGTTTCAAAGAAACCCAAAGAACTGGGCTGCATACAACGAATTCATGAAAGAATACCTTAAGATGGGACATATGGTATCTGTAAAGACAACGGGTCAAGGTAAATACTATTTACCCCATCAAGCAATCATCAGGCCTGGAAGCTTAACTACGAAGCTACGAGTAGTTTTTGACGCATGACCTCATAACTGGTGGAGACACAGTCAACGAGTGCTATGAACTTCAAAGGAAATTGAGACAAGTGATGGAGAAGGCCGGCATGCATCTGAGAAAATGGGTTGCAACTGACAAACGTATTTTAGCCGACATTCAAGACGTCGGTGCTACGGAGAAAATCTGCATTGAGGAGAATGAATCGATCAAAACCTTAGGACTTAAATGGGGTCCGAGGAAGGATACATTTACACTTTTCGGCAGAAAACCCAATGCTTATACGCATAACAATGCGGTTAGTGTTATCACAGTTGTCCAGAATTTTCGACCCACTAGGATGGTTGGCACCTGTAACGATTCAAGGCAAATGTTTCATTCAGAAACTGTGGAAGTAACCGATGACGTGGGACGTTGAACTGGAATCCGACTTAGCTAACTGGTGGATGGAATATGCTAAAGGTTTATCATATTTAAAAGAAATTAGCATTTCACGCTGGACTGGATGCTCTAAAGGTATTATGGAGATACATGGATTCTGCGGTGCATCAGAGAAAGCATATGCAGCGACTGTGTATACAAAAGTAGGCGGCAGAGTTACTTTGCTAGCAGCAAAAAGCAAACTAAATCCTATAAAAAAGAAACAAAGTTGGAATTATGTGCTGTGCACTTATTAGCAAAGTTATTAGCGAAGAGCAACAAGATCACAACGCATGCATGGAGTTAATCGCAAATTACTATTGCTTGGATACAGAACAAGCGCAGCAAAGATAGGTTCGTCAGAACTAGAGTGGAAGAAAGAGCAAGAAGATCACAACGCATGCATGGATTGATTCGCAAATTACTATTGCTTGGATACAGAACAAGCGCAGCTAAGAAAAGTTCGTCAGAACTAGAGTGGAAGAAATTAATAATTTAATTCCCAATGTCAAATGGAATTTCGTTAAATCGGAAGAAAATCCAGCAGACGTGGCTTCAAGAGGGATATAACAGCAAGCTCTTAAAATCTGTGAAATTTGGTGGAGATACCCGAATTGACTAGCTATAGATGTACAACACTGGCCCACTCAAAAGGAATCGGAAATTGTTGGTATCCACATTGATAAAATCCGAATACCTGCAAAACCATCTTTTATCGAAGTATTCATCGATCGACAAACTTCTTAGAGTAATGCATATGTATTACGCTTCATAACAAAGCTGAGAGGAAAATCGCAACAGCCGTCACATCTTACGGCTGAGGAATTAAAGCTAGCGAAGGTTGCCGTGCCTAAGATACAACAACAGCTGGATTTTGGACACGAAGTCAGACTACTCAAAAACAAAAGACCTTTTGGCCCAAAGAGTAAGTTACAGGCGCTAAATCCGTTTTTCGGTAGCGATGGCGTACTTCGAGTTGGTGGACGACTACAAAACGCAATGATACCCTATAATGTAAAACATCCAATTATACTGGATAAGTCAAATTTGACTTGGTTAATTGCAAAGGATGCTCATAAAGAAACTCTGCATGGCGGAATTATCATTACGAGAACTTATATTCAGAGGGAGTTCTGGATATTTGGCATACAAAATTCCTTAAAGAAATATTTAAGAGAATGTATTGTATGCATACGATACAAGCAAGAGATGTCCAGTCAACTGATGGGAAATTTACCAGTTTATCGAGGAACGGCTGATTACTCGTTTCAAAATACTGGAATCGACTACGCCGGACCGTTCCAGATTCGCTGCTCAAAGGGAAGAGGTCAAAAAACGTATAAAGGATATATTTGTGTATTTGTTTGTATGGCAACAAAAGCGATATATCTGGAAGCTGTTAGCGACCTTTCGTCAGATAAATTCCTGGAGGCTCTTCGACGGTTCTTTGCAAGAAGAGGCAAGAGTGAGAACCTATACTCAGATAATAGAACAAACTTCGTGGGAGCCTCAAGAGTATTGGACAAAGAATTTGTAGCTGCCATTAAAAACAATAATGAGTTAGCACCTACACTAGAAAAAGAAGGCATCAAGTGGCACATTATTCCCCCGGGAAGCCCCCACATGGGAGGTTTATGGGAAGCCGGTGTAAAATCACAGAAGCATCACCTTAAACGAGTTATTGGTGAAAACAGCTTAAAATGTCAAATCGAAGCAGTGCTAAACTCGCGTCTATTAGTCACTGTAAGTAGCGAAAACGATGGTGAGGACATATTAACGCCGGGTCATTTTCTGGTGGGAAGACCTCTAATTGGAGCAACTGAACATTTTGACGAAAGTTAGACAATCAGCTCTTTGGATAGATGGAAGCTTATTCAACGCATCAGCTTATTCAACGCATTTTTGGAAGAAATGGAAAGAGGAGTATCTGGTGCCATTGCAACAGCGAACCAAATGGCGCCAAGAAAAGCCAAATCTTAAGGAGGGACAGCTGGTTCCTATAAAACGTGAGAACACTCACCCTGCAAGATGGCCAATGGGATGAATCAATAGTACGACTAAAGGACAAGATGATAAAGTCTGGGTAGTCACGGTTAAAACAAACGATGGGGAAGTAAAAAGATCGCTAAACAAGATCTGTTAACTTCCTGTTAGCGAAGCAAAACCAGCTGGAGCTGCAACGCCATCTATAACGGAGTCAATGCATCTACGCAAGGACAAGAAGCTTAGGCAGCGAGTTCCAAAAGACAAAAGGAATGGCACTGGAAGCATAGCTACTGTGCTATGCTGTTTATTGATATTGCAAGCTACAACTGCGACAGAAAATTCGAAAACAGGCCAAAGAACTTGGGAAAATTTACGACATCGACGCAAAAGCTGCAGTTATTGGTAAAATTGAAGTCGCTACATCCAGTTGGCAATTATTGTTTTATTATGACATGCAAGCCTACTTCGATGTCATAAAACAATGGTTTGCGAAAAAATGGGAGATTTCAAGGACTACTGCGATTCCTTCGGCACGACAATACGTACAAAAATTGAGAACATCAAAGAAAAAGACAATGATAACGGACATTAGTGAAGGAAAAATTCATCCAACACTAATTGCGCCTAACAAACTGCTGGAGGACCTCGAAAACGTTAAGCAAAAATTAGGACAAAAACAAATGCTACCGGGTGGAAATTCAGTTATACAATTATCACTGATCTATAAACTGATGAAGGCACAAGCTATGTTGAAGGATAATGTCCTATTCATTGAAGCAAAATTGCCGATATACAACAATCAGGAAACGGATCTCTTTGAAGTAATCTCAATACCACTGTGGTCAAACGGAACAAAGCTTATTCCGAAATTGAATTCTAAATAATTTGCGTTCAATACAGACATAAACGCATATCACCTAATGTCTGAAATGGAAATTAATCAATGCAGGCAAGAGGATTCGACAACATGGCTTTGTGAAAGTAATTGGGCATGGAAAAACGCGGATGATCACTCTTGCGAAATATCACCATTGAAACCAAGCAAGGCACACTCATACGAAAATCTGGAATTCCAAGACAATTCGTTCATCAAAGAGATAAGTGGATTCAACCGTTGGCTATTTAGACTGTTTCGGAATACAACAGCTAATATAAGATGCATCGAACAGCATCAAGTTATAAGACTGCCCAATCAAGGCATTATACAACTACTTGTAGGATGCACAGCAATATTAGGGGATACAACAATAATTACTCCTCAAAAAGTAATTTCGACAGCGCCTGAAATGTCTATCTTCCCCAGTTTACGAATTATTGATGACAAGGAGACATGGAACGTGGTCCCGCTGAAGCACTTGATTGTCAACAACAATAATGAACTGCAAAATCTTCAAATGCGCATCAAGACTCTGAAAAATAACAAGGTACACATTGATGACTTGATTTTCCATAGGGCAAGCGGACAATGTATGCTTTTCGGATCCCTCCGAACGTGTTTTACGTGGCGTGTTCCACACTGAAGGGATTACAACCACGACACCCAATACACCCACAAGTGAGCATATGGTGCATCCGGATATGGTGCGTCCCGGACTAGAAGCTATAGCTATGTACATAGCGACCACCCAGGTAGCAATTTGAGCACTTGCTTGCCGGGCAAGCACTCCCCCTTGCTGAGGAGCGAGATCTACCTAAAATCTCTACTGATCTTTGGGTCACAGCACCCGAGTTTTGCGCAACCAGCACCGTAATTCAAACGTCGAACACGAAGGCTCTACCCGCGATATGGGTACCAACCACAGCCACCACGATACTCCCACCAGGGGGCCTACCTCAACGAGCAGTCTTGGATAGCTGCTCAACCCGTGGTACCGAAAAGAGGCTCGGTGGGCCTCCTCCTTTTGCTTCGACAAGCATGGTTAGAGGAACCTATCGCTGTATTAGTGGTCTCTTACGACAAGCAAGAGCGGCGCCCCTCCTCCTCCTGAACATTTCCACCGCGAAAACTGCCAGCCGTTGAGTCTTCTCTTGATCATCCAGGATTCTCTCGAAGATCCAGATTTCGCCAAGGCGCTGCACACCAAGTCCATCAAGGTCCCGAAAATCTGCATATAGGGGACAAGCGCAAAAAATGTGCATCCAGCATATAGGGGGCAAGCGCAAAAAATGTGCATCCAGTCATATGGATCTCCACATGCGCAAGCAGTGGTATCGCTGAGATCTCTCCCGTGCAAAAATGCATTGAACGACCCGTGCCCTATAAGCAGGAAAGTCGTCCTCATCGAGAATCCAAAACTTGGATACCGATAGGCGAGAGTGATATGGGATAAACCTATGCGTCACCCGTCCTGGTTCGCAATCATCGTCCCATCTGTTCTGCCAACTCTGGAGTATAGACTCCTCTAGACGAGTCTTCCTCTGCTCCCAGCTTAGACACGCAATGTCCTCGCTATGAAGCCAGTCGTTATCCTCCAGCGGGAATCCACGTTCCACTACTTATAACTTAGCAGCCAAGTCAAGCGGGGGAGCTCCACTAAGTACCTGCAGTGCCACTGTGGACACTGTTCGGCATACCGAAAGGCATCCAAGCAGGATTAGCCTCTGGGCAGCTACTTGTTCCATACCGGGGCACCAAACAGCACACAAGGTGCCATGAGTCCGTCATATATGGTCCGCCTGGCTCGAGGACTGAAGCCCCAGTCGGCTCGAAGCACACGCGCCAGCTGAGCTCGTAATTAAATTTCCTATGAAACTGTGTTCAACAATAAAATTACTTTTTTTTTGCATATTTGCAAATTTTGATGACCCCCCCTGTAAAATCCCAAATAAGAAGACTTTACTCGTTGAGTTTTTGTAAGAAACTGATTTTATTTGGAAATATCTTCGGTTTAAATAGGTGACATGAGAATCGCATCTTAAAGTAAATGGCCTACGCAGAGGCCTAAGTAAATAGTCCCCGCCTTATCGAGGTCCCACGCTCGGGCACATCTGCCTATCTTGAGCGGCGAGGACCTTATCTGTGGTCTCCCACTAAGGGACTATTTTAGGAGGCGGGGAACGATCTCAAGTGACTGACTCATGTAGTGTGCACTTAAATTACATGTTTTTGAGCAATGCACCCATGTCGCCTTAGATAACAAAATCCTAAATATAATTTATCGCTCTCGATTCATTTACATAAGATATGAACGGAGCCCAAAATTGTAAGTCTTTAAATATATTCGTGTTCATGTGTGAACACCCCCTTTCAAAAAATGCGAAAATTAACCCAAAAATTGATTTCCCTAAATCCTTCAAAACTTTAAAAATAATTGTCTGAAAATGGAATCTCATATCTCGCTGAGCTCGTACTTAAATTTCGAATAAAACTGTGTTCAAAAAAGTAAAAATTACATTTCTTGGGCATATTTTGCAAGTTTTGATGACCCCCCCACCCCTTTCAAAAAGTTCGAAAATTAACCCAAAAATTGATTTCCCGAAATCCTTCAAAAAGTAAATATTAACTTTTTGGCAAAATCCGTTTTTCCAAATTTCGGTCATTAAATAATCGGTTTTTTTGCCACAACTTAAAAAATAATTGTCTGAATATGGAATGTCATACCTCGCTGAGCTCGTTTTTAAATTTCCAATAAAACTGTGTTCAACAATGAAAATTTCATTTTTTAAGCATAGTTTGCAAATTTTGATGACCCCCCTTTACAAAAAGATGCGATAATTAACACAAAAATTGATTTCCCTAAATCCTTCAAAAAGTAAATATCAACTTTTTGGCAAAATTCGTTTTCCAAAAAATGCGAAAATTAACCCAAAAATTGATTTCCCTAAATCCTTCATCAATTCAAAATATCAACTTTTTGGCAAAATCCGTTTTTCCAAATTTCGGTCATTAAATAATCAGTTTTTTTTCCACAACTTTAAAAATAATTGTCTGAAAATGGAATGTCATACCTCGTTGAGCTCGTAATTAAATTTCCAATGAAACTGTGTTCAACAATGAAAATTACATTTTGTCGGCATATTTGCAAATTTTGATGAACCCCCTTTCAAAAAATGCGAAAATGTACCCAGAAAATGATTTCCCTAAATTCTTCAAAAAGTAAATAACAACTTTTTGGCAAAATCCGTATCCCTAATTTCGGTCATTAAATAATAAGTTTTTTTGCCACAACTTTTAAAATAATTGTCTGAAAATGGAATGTCATATCTCGCTGAGCTCATAATTAAATTTTCAATCAAACTGTGTTCAAAAAAGAAAAAAATAACATTTTTGGGCATACTTTGCAAATTTTGATGACTCCCCTTTCAAAAAATGCGAAAATGTACCCAAAAAATGATTTCCCTAAATCCTTCAAAAAGGAAATATTAACTTTGTGCCAAATTCCGTTTTTACAAATTTCGCTCATTAAATAATCAGTTTTTTTGCCACAACTTTAAAAATAATTGTCTGAATATGGAATGTCATACCTCGCTGAGCTCGTAATTAAATTTCCAATAAAACTGTGTTCAACAATGAAAATTACATTTTTTTGGCATATCTTTTAAATTTTGATGACCCCCACTAGCAAAAAATGCGAAAATTAACCCAAATAATGATTTCCCTAAATCCTTCCAAAAGTAAATATTAACTTTTTGGCAAAATCCATTTTTCCAAGTTTCGGTCATTAAATAATCAGTTTTTTGCCACAACTTTTAAAATAATTGTCTGAAAATGGAATGTCATATCTCGATGAGCTCATAATTAAATTTACAATCAAACTGTGTTCAAAAAAGAGAAAAATAACATTTTGTTGGCATATTTGCAAATTTTGATGAGCCCCCCTTTAAAAAAATGCGAAAATTGACCCAAAAATTGATTTCCCTAAATCCTTCATAAAGTAAATAACAACTTTTTGGCAAAATCCCTATCCCTAATTTCGGTCATTAAATAATCTGTTTTTTTGCCACAACTTTAAAAATAATTGTTTGAATATGGAATGTCATACCTCGCTGAGCTCGTAACTAAATTTCCAATAAAACTGTGTTCAACAATGAAAATTACATTTTTTTCGGCATATCTTTCAAATTTTGATGACCCCCACTAACAAAAAATGCGAAAATTAACCCAAATAATGATTTTCCTAAATCCTTCCAAAAGGAAATATTAACTTTTTGGCAAAATCCGTTTTTCCAAATTTCGGTCATTAAATAATCAGTTTTTTTGCCACAACTTTAAAAATAATTGTCTAAATATGGAATGTCATACCTCGCTGAGTTCGTAACTAAATTTCCAATGAAACTGAGTTCAACACTGAAAATTACATTTTTTTGGCATATTTTGCAAATTTTCATGACCCCCCTTTCAAAAAATGCGAAAATGAACCCAAAAATTGATTTCCCTAAATCCTTCAAAAAGGAAATATTAAATTTTTGCAAAATCCGTTTTTCCAAATTTCGGTCATTAAATAATCAGTTTTTTTGCCACAACTTTAAAAATAATTGTCTGAAAATGCAATGTCATATCTCGATGAGCTCATAATTAAATTTACAATCAAACTGTGTTCAAAAAAGAGAAAAATAACATTTTGTTGGCATATTTGCAAATTTTGATGAACCCCCCTTTCAAAAAATGCGAAAATTGACCCAAATAATGATTTCCCTAAATCCTTCCAAAAGTTAATATTAACTTTTTGGCAAAATCCATTTTTCCAAATTTCGGTCATTAAATAATCAGTTTTTTGCCACAACTTTTAAAATAATTGTCTGAAAATGGAATGTCATATCTCGATGAGCTCATAATTAAATTTACAATCAAACTGTGTTCAAAAAAGAGAAAAATAACATTTTTTTGTCATATTTGCAAATTTTGATGAACCCCCATTTAAAAAAATGCGAAAATTAACTCAAATAATGATTTCCCTAAATCCATCCAAAAGTTAATATTAACTTTTTGGCAAAATCCATTTTTCCAAATTTCGGTCATTAAATAATCAGTTTTTTGCCACAACTTTTAAAATAATTGTCTGAAAATGGAATGTCATATCTCGATGAGCTCATAATTAAATTTACAATCAAACTGTGTTCAAAAAAGAGAAAAATAACATTTTGTTGGCATATTTGCAAATTTTGATGAACCCCCCTTTCAAAAAATGCGAAAATTGACCCAAATAATGATTTCCCTAAATCCTTCCAAAAGTTAATATTAACTTTTTGGCAAAATCCATTTTTCCAAATTTCGGTCATTAAATAATCAGTTTTTTGCCACAACTTTTAAAATAATTGTCTGAAAATGGAATGTCATATCTCGATGAGCTCATAATTAAATTTACAATCAAACTGTGTTCAAAAAAGAGAAAAATAACATTTTGTTGGCATATTTGCAAATTTTGATGAACCCCCCTTTCAAAAAATGCGAAAATTGACCCAAAAATTGATTTCCCTAAATCCTTCAAAAAGTAAATAACAACTTTTTGGCAAAATCCGTATCCCTAATTTCGGTCATTAAATAATCAGTTTTTTTGCCACAACTTTAAAATTAATTGTCTGAATATGGAATGTCATACCTCGCTGAGCTCGTAATTAAATTTCCAATAAAACTGTGTTCAACATGGAAAATTACATTTTTTCGGCATATCTTTCAAATTTTGATGACCCCCACTAACAAAAAATGCGAAAATTAACCCAAATAATGATTTTCCTAAATCCTTCCAAAAGGAAATATTAACTTTTTGGCAAAATCCGTTTTTCCAAATTTCGGTCATTAAATAATCAGTTTTTTTGCCACAACTTTAAAATTAATTGTCTGAATATGAAATGTCATACCTCGCTGAGCTCGTAACTAAATTTCCAATGAAACTGTGTTCAACAATGAAAATTACATTTTTTGGCATATTTGCAAATTTTGATGAACCCCCCTTTCAAAAAATGCGAAAATTAACACAAAAATTGATTTCCCTAAATCCTTCAAAAAGTAAATAACAACTTTTTGGCAAAATCCGATTCCCTAATTTCGGTCATTAAATAATCAGTTTTTTTGCCACAACTTTAAAAATAATTGTTTGAATATGGAATGTCATACCTCGCTGAGCTCGTAATTAAATTTCCAATGAAACTGTGTTCAACAATGAAATTTACATTTTTTGGCATATTTGCAAATTTTGATGAACACCACTTTCAAAAAATGCGAAAATTAACCCAAAAATTGATTTCCCTAAATCCTTCAAAAAGTAAATAACAAGTTTTTGGCAAAATCCGTATCCCTAATTTCGGTCATTAAATAATCAGTTTTTTTGCCACAACTTTAAAAATAATTGTTTGAATATGGAATGTCATACCTCGCTGAGCTCGTAATTAAATTTCCAAAGAAACTGTGTTCAACAATGAAATTTACATTTTTTGGCATATTTTGCAAATTTTGATGACCCCCCTTTCAAAAAATGCGAAAATTAACCCAAAAATTGATTTCCCTAAATCCTTCAAAAAGTAAATAACAAGTTTTTGGCAAAATCCGTATCCCTAATTTCGGTCATTAAATAATCAGTTTTTTTGCCACAACTTTAAAAATAATTGTTTGAATATGGAATGTCATACCTCGCTGAGCTCGTAATTAAATTTCCAATGAAACTGTGTTCAACAATGAAATTTACATTTTTTGGCATATTTGCAAATTTTGATGAACACCACTTTCAAAAAATGCGAAAATTAACCCAAAAATTGATTTCCCTAAATCCTTCAAAAAGTAAATAACAAGTTTTTGGCAAAATCCGTATCCCTAATTTCGGTCATTAAATAATCAGTTTTTTTGCCACAACTTTAAAATTAATTGTCTGAATATGAAATGTCATACCTCGCTGAGCTCGTAACTAAATTTCCAATGAAACTGAGTTCAAAACTGAAAATTACATTTTTTTGGCATATTTTGCAAATTTTGATGACCCCCCTTTCAAAAAATGCGAAAATTAACTCAAAAATTGATTTCCCTAAATCCTTCAATAAGTAAATAACAAGTTTTTGGCAAAATCCGTATCCCTAATTTCGGTCATTAAATAATCAGTTTTTTTGCCACAACTTTAAAAATAATTGTCTGAATATGGAATGTCATACCTCGCTGAGCTCGTAATTAAATTTCCAATGAAACTGTGTTCAACAATGAAAATTACATTTTTTTGGCATATTTGCAAATTTTGATGAACACCACTTTCAAAAAATGCGAAAATTAACCCAAAAATTGATTTCCCTAAATCCTTCAAAAAGTAAATAACAACTTTTTGGCAAAATCCGATTCCCTATTTTCGGTCATTAAATAATCAGTTTTTTTGCCACAACTTTAAAAATAATTGTTTGAATATGGAATGTCATACCTCGCTGAGCTCGTAATTAAATTTCCAATGAAACTGTGTTCAACAATGAAAATTACATTTTTTGGCATATCTTTCAAATTTTGATGACCCCCACTAACAAAAAATGCGAAAATTAACCCAAATAATGATTTTCCTAAATCCTTCCAAAAGGAAATATTAACTTTTTGGCAAAATCCGTTTTTCCAAATTTCGGTCATTAAATAATCAGTTTTTTTGCCACAACTTTAAAAATAATTGTCTGAATATGAAATATACCTCGCTGAGCTCGTAATTAAATTTCCAATGAAACTGTGTTCAACAATGAAATTTACATTTTTTTGGCATATTTGCAAATTTTGATGAACACCACTTTCAAAAAATGCGAAAATTAACCCAAAAATTGATTTCCCTAAATCCTTCAAAAAGTAAATAACAACTTTTTGGCAAAATCCGATTCCCTATTTTCGGTCATTAAATAATCAGTTTTTTTGCCACAACTTTAAAAATAATTGTTTGAATATGGAATGTCATACCTCGCTGAGCTCGTAATTAAATTTCCAATGAAACTGTGTTCAACAATGAAAATTACATTTTTTGGCATATCTTTCAAATTTTGATGACCCCCACTAACAAAAAATGCGAAAATTAACCCAAATAATGATTTTCCTAAATCCTTCCAAAAGGAAATATTAACTTTTTGGCAAAATCCGTTTTTCCAAATTTCGGTCAATAAATAATCAGTTTTTTTGCCACAACTTTAAAAATAATTGTCTGAATATGAAATATACCTCGCTGAGCTCGTAATTAAATTTCCAATGAAACTGTGTTCAACAATGAAATTTACATTTTTTTGGCATATTTGCAAATTTTGATGAACACCACTTTCAAAAAATGCGAAAATTAACCCAAAAATTGATTTCCCTAAATCCTTCAAAAAGTAAATAACAACTTTTTGGCAAAATCCGATTCCCTATTTTCGGTCATTAAATAATCAGTTTTTTTGCCACAACTTTAAAAATAATTGTTTGAATATGGAATGTCATACCTCGCTGAGCTCGTAATTAAATTTCCAATGAAACTGTGTTCAACAATGAAATTTACATTTTTTGGCATATTTGCAAATTTTGATGAACACCACTTTCAAAAAATGCGAAAATTAACCCAAAAATTGATTTCCCTAAATCCTTCAAAAAGTAAATAACAACTTTTTGGCAAAATCCGATTCCCTATTTTCGGTCATTAAATAATCAGTTTTTTTGCCACAACTTTAAAATGAATTGTCTGAATATGGAATGTCATACCTCGCTGAGCTCGTAATTAAATTTACAATCAAACTGTGTTCAAAAAAGAGAAAAATAACATTTTGTTGGCATATTTGCAAATTTTGATGAACCCCCCTTTCAAAAAATGCGAAAATTGACCCAAAAATTGATTTCCCTAAATCCTTCAAAAAGTAAATAACAACTTTTTGGCAAAATCCGTATCCCTAATTTCGGTCATTAAATAATCAGTTTTTTTGCCACAACTTTAAAAATAATTGTTTGAATATGGAATGTCATACCTCGCTGAGCTCGTAATTAAATTTCCAATGAAACTGTGTTCAACAATGAAAATTACATTTTTTCGGCATACTTCCAAATTTTGATGACCTCCCCTTTCAAAAAATGCGAAAATGTACCCAGAAAATGATTTCCCTAAATTCTTCAAAAAGTAAATATCAACTTTTTGGCAAAATTCGTTTTTCCAAATTTCGGTCATCAAATAATCAGTTTTTTTGCCACAACTTTAAAAATAATTGTCTGAATATGGAATGTCATACCTCGCTGAGCTCGTAACTAAATTTCCAATGAAACTGAGTTCAACAATGAAAATTACATTTTTTTGGCATATTTTGCAAATTTTGATGACCCCCCTTTCAAAAAAATTCGAAAATTAAACCAAAAATTAACTTCCCTAAATCGTTCAAAAAGTAAATATTAACTTATTGGCAAAATCCGTTTTTCCAAATTTCGGTCATTAAATAATCAGTTTTTTTGCCACAACTTTAAAAATAATTGTCTGAATATGGAATGTCATACCTCGCTGAGCTCGTAATTAAATTTCCAATGAAACTGTGTTCAACAATGAAAATTACATTTTTTGGCATATTTTGCAAATTTTGATGACCCCCCTTTCAAAAAAATTCGAAAATTAAACCAAAAATTAACTTCCCTAAATCGTTCAAAAAGTAAATATTAACTTATTGGCAAAATCCGTTTTTCCAAATTTCGGTCATTAAATAATCAGTTTTTTTGCCACAACTTTAAAAATAATTGTCTGAATATGGAATGTCATACCTCGCTGAGCTCGTAATTAAATTTCCAATGAAACTGTGTTCAACAATGAAAATTACATTTTTTGGCATATCTTTCAAATTTTGATGACCCCCACTAACAAAAAATGCGAAAATTAACCCAAATAATGATTTTCCTAAATCCTTCCAAAAGGAAATATTAACTTTTTGGCAAAATCCGTTTTTCCAAATTTCGGTCATTAAATAATCAGTTTTTTTGCCACAACTTTAAAAATAATTGTCTAAATATGGAATGTCATACCTCGCTGAGCTCGTAACTAAATTTCCAATGAAACTGAGTTCAACAATGAAAATTACATTTTTTTGGCATATTTTGCAAATTTTGATGACCCCCCTTTCAAAAAAATTCGAAAATTAAACCAAAAATTAACTTCCCTAAATCGTTCAAAAAGTAAATATTAACTTATTGGCAAAATCCGTTTTTCCAAATTTCGGTCATTAAATAATCAGTTTTTTTGCCACAACTTTAAAAATAATTGTCTGAATATGGAATGTCATACCTCGCTGAGCTCGTAATTAAATTTCCAATGAAACTGTGTTCAACAATGAAAATTACATTTTTTGGCATATCTTTCAAATTTTGATGACCCCCACTAACAAAAAATGCGAAAATTAACCCAAATAATGATTTTCCTAAATCCTTCCAAAAGGAAATATTAACTTTTTGGCAAAATCCGTTTTTCCAAATTTCGGTCATTAAATAATCAGTTTTTTTGCCACAACTTTAAAAATAATTGTCTAAATATGGAATGTCATACCTCGCTGAGCTCGTAACTAAATTTCCAATGAAACTGAGTTCAACACTGAAAATTACATTTTTTTGGCATATTTTGCAAATTTTGATGACCCCCCTTTCAAAAAATGCGAAAATGAACCCAAAAATTGATTTCCCTAAATCCTTCAAAAAGGAAATATTAAATTTTTGCAAAATCCGTTTTTCCAAATTTCGGTCAATAAATAATCAGTTTTTTTGACACAACTTTAAAAATAATTGTCTGAATATGGAATGTCATACCTCGCTGAGCTCGTAATTAAATTTCCAATGAAACTGTGTTCAACAATGAAAATTACATTTTTTTGGCATATTTGCAAATTTTGATGAACACCACTTTTAAAAAATGCGAAAATTAACCCAAAAATTGATTTCCCTAAATCCTTCAAAAAGTAAATAACAAGTTTTTGGCAAAATCCGTATCCCTAATTTCGGTCATTAAATAATCAGTTTTTTTGCCACAACTTTAAAAATAATTGTTTGAATATGGAATGTCATACCTCGCTGAGCTCGTAATTAAATTTCCAATGAAACTGTGTTCAACAATGAAAATTACATTTTTTCGGCATACTTCCAAATTTTGATGACCTCCCCTTTCAAAAAATGCGAAAATGTACCCAGAAAATGATTTCCCTAAATTCTTCAAAAAGTAAATATCAACTTTTTGGCAAAATTCGTTTTTCCAAATTTCGGTCATCAAATAATCAGTTTTTTTGCCACAACTTTAAAAATAATTGTCTGAATATGGAATGTCATACCTCGCTAAGCTCGTAATTAAATTTCCAATGAAACTGTGTTCAACAATGAAATTTACATTTTTTTGGCATATTTGCAAATTTTGATGAACACCACTTTCAAAAAATGCGAAAATGAACCCAAAAATTGATTTCCCTAAATCCTTCAAAAAGGAAATATTAACTTTTTGCAAAATCCGTTTTTCCAAATTTCGGTCATTAAATAATCAGTTTTTTTGACACAACTTTAAAAATAATTGTCTGAATATGGAATGTCATACCTCGCTAAGCTCGTAATTAAATTTCCAATGAAACTGTGTTCAACAATGAAAATTAAATTTTTTCGGCATATTTGCAAATTTTGATGAACCCCCCTTTCAAAAAATGCGAAAATTAACCCAAAAATTGATTTCCCTAAATCCTTCAAAAAGTAAATAACAAGTTTTTGGCAAAATCAGTATCCCTAATTTCGGTCATTAAATAATCAGTTTTTTTGCCACAACTTTTAAAATAATTGTCTGAATATGAAATGTCATACCTCGCTGAGCTCGTAATTAAATTTCCAATGAAACTGTGTTCAACAATGAAAATTACATTTTTTTGGCATATCTTTCAAATTTTGATGACCCCCACTAGCAAAAAATGCGAAAATTAACCCAAATAATGATTTCCCTAAATCCTTCCAAAAGTAAATATTAACTTTTTGGCAAAATCCATTTTTCCAAATTTCGGTCATTAAATAATCAGTTTTTTGCCACAACTTTTAAAATAATTGTCTGAAAATGGAATGTCATATCTCGATGAGCTCATAATTAAATTTACAATCAAACTGTGTGCAAAAAAGAGAAAAATAACATTTTTTTGGCATATTTGCAAATTTTGATGAACCCCCCTTTCAAAAAATGCGAAAATTAACCCAAAAATTGATTTCCCTAAATCCTTCAAAAAGTAAATAAAAACTTTTTGGCAAAATCCGATTCCCTAATTTCGGTCATTAAATAATCAGTTTTTTTGCCACAACTTTTAAAATAATTGTCTGAATATGAAATGTCATACCTCGCTGAGCTCGTAATTAAATTTCCAATGAAACTGTGTTCAACAATGAAAATTACATTTTTTCGGCATATTTGCAAATTTTAATGAACCCCCCTTTCAAAAAATGCGAAAATTAACGCAAAAATTGATTTCCCTAAATCCTTCAAAAAGTAAATAACAACTTTTTGGCAAAATCTGATTCCCTAATTTCGGTCATTAAATAATCAGTTTTTTTGCCACAACTTTAAAATTAATTGTCTGAATATGAAATGTCATACCTCGCTGAGCTCGTAATTAAATTTCCAATGAAACTGTGTTCAACAATGAAAATTACATTTTTTCGGCATATTTGCAAATTTTAATGAACCCCCCTTTCAAAAAATGCGAAAATTAACGCAAAAATTGATTTCCCTAAATCCTTCAAAAAGTAAATAACAAGTTTTTGGCAAAATCCGTATCCCTAATTTCGGTCATTAAATAATCAGTTTTTTTGCCACAACTTTAAAAATAATTGTCTGAATATGAAATGTCATACCTCGCTGAGCTCGTAATTAAATTTCCAATAAAACTGTGTTCAACAATGAAAATTACATTTTTTGGCATATCTTTCAAATTTTGATGACCCCCACTAACAAAAAATGCGAAAATTAACCCAAATAATGATTTTCCTAAATCCTTCCAAAAGGAAATATTAACTTTTTGGCAAAATCCGTTTTTCCAAATTTCGGTCATTAAATAATCAGTTTTTTTGCCACAACTTTAAAATTAATTGTCTGAATATGAAATGTCATACCTCGCTGAGCTCGTAACTAAATTTCCAATGAAACTGAGTTCAAAACTGAAAATTACATTTTTTTGGCATATTTTGCAAATTTTGATGACCCCCTTTTCAAAAAATGCGAAAATTAACCCAAAAATTGATTTCCCTAAATCCTTCAAAAAGTAAATAACAAGTTTTTGGCAAAATCCGTATCCCTAATTTCGGTCATTAAATAATCAGTTTTTTTGCCACAACTTTAAAAATAATTGTTTGAATATGGAATGTCATACCTCGCTGAGCTCGTAATTAAATTTCCAATGAAACTGTGTTCAACAATGAAATTAAATTTTTTTGGCATATTTGCAAATTTTGATGAACCCCCCTTTCAAAAAATGCGAAAATTAACCCAAAAATTGATTTCCCTAAATCCTTCAAAAAGTAAATAACAACTTGTTGGCAAAATCCGTATCCCTAATTTCGGTCATTAAATAATCAGTTTTTTTGCCACAACTTTAAAAATAATTGTTGGAATATGGAATGTCATACCTCGCTGAGCTCGTAATTAAATTTCCAATGAAACTGTGTTCAACAATGAAAATCACATTTTTTGGCATATCTTTCAAATTTTGATGACCCCCACTAGCAAAAAATGCGAAAATTAACCCAAATAATGATTTTCCTAAATCCTTCCAAAAGGAAATATTAACTTTTTGGCAAAATCCGTTTTTCCAAATTTGGGTCATTAAATAATCAGTTTTTTTGCCACAACTTTAAAATTAATTGTCTGAATATGGAATGTCATACCTCGCTGAGCTCGTAATTAAATTTCCAATGAAACTGTGTTCAACAATGAAAATTACATTTTTTCGGCATATTTGCAAATTTTGATGAACCCCCCTTTCAAAAAATGCGAAAATTAACCCAAAAATTGATTTTCCTAAATCCTTCAAAAAGTAAATAACAACTTTTTGGCAAAATCCGTATCCCTAATTTCGGTCATTATATAATCAGTTTTTTTGCCACAACTTTAAAAATAATTGTCTGAAAATGGAATGTCATACCTCGCTGAGCTCGTAATTAAATTTCCAATGAAACTGTGTTCAACAATGAAAATTACATTTTTTTGGCATATCTTTCAAATTTTGATGACCCCCACTAGCAAAAAATGCGAAAATTAACCCAAATAATGATTTCCCTAAATCCTTCCAAAAGTAAATATTAACTTTTTGGCAAAATCCGTATCCCTAATTTCGGTCATTAAATAATCAGTTTTTTTGCCACAACTTTAAAAATAATTGTTGGAATATGGAATGTCATACCTCGCTGAGCTCGTAATTAAATTTCCAATGAAACTGTGTTCAACAATGAAAATCACATTTTTTGGCATATCTTTCAAATTTTGATGACCCCCACTAGCAAAAAATGCGAAAATTAACCCAAATAATGATTTTCCTAAATCCTTCCAAAAGGAAATATTAACTTTTTGGCAAAATCCGTTTTTCCAAATTTGGGTCATTAAATAATCAGTTTTTTTGCCACAACTTTAAAATTAATTGTCTGAATATGGAATGTCATACCTCGCTGAGCTCGTAATTAAATTTCCAATGAAACTGTGTTCAACAATGAAAATTACATTTTTTCGGCATATGTTGTAATTTATAATTTATATTTCCTTTCTTAATAAATAAATAAATAGTCAAGTTTATGTTTGAGTTTTATGATTTATATTTTAAGTTATTTCAACTGCAACACCAGCACCACGACCTACTCACAGCAAAAACGTACAAGGAAGAAAAGAAGGAATAAAAAGAGTGGTATTCTCTCACAATATGTTTTATGGCATAAAAGGTGTGGCCATTCATATCAAATATAAAGTAGTGTTGTTTAACGTTATTTTTGTAGGTTGAATAGTATATTCCAACACGCCCCCTCAAAAATAACGTCTATAATTAAAAACATAACAATAATATTCATTAGTAACTATCAAATGTGGGTGGTGTGCATTCTGGGAAGTGTTAACTGATCCAGCATTTGCTGCGAGGATACGGGGAAAACCCAGAAAAACCCGATCAGATCATTGTAACAAAATATGTTTACAGGAATTTAAATTTGAAAAATATATATAAAAATTTCATTCAGCATTCGATTGGTCGTCTTGCAGCAAACCCAATTTGTCTCGTAACTCCACAAATCTCGCAGCAGGCAACGGTTTTGTAAATATGTCAGCCAGTTGATTCTCTGTAGGAATATACTCAAGACAAATCACATTATTCTGAACTTGCTCTCTGGCAAAATGATATTTAATATCAATATGTTTAGCTCGTTTATGACATGAGGGGTTGTTTGCTATGCTAATACAGCCTTGATTGTCTTCGTAAATTTTAATGGGGTTTTCTAGTTTAATGTTAATACTAGTTAATAAAAATTTAAGCCATAGAGCTTCTCTCACGGCTTCAAATAGGGCCATATACTCAGCTTCAGTTGATGAGGCTGCTACTGAGTTCTGTCTCTTTGTATTCCAACAAATGAGATTAAAATCAAACATTTTGAATAAATACCCTGTTGTACTTTTTCTATCAATTTCACTACCAGCCCAATCAGAATCCACATAACCAATAATTTTATTTTCAAATGCCAAGTTCTTTTTAAAAATCAATTTCATATCGATAGTGCCCTTCAAATATCTAAGAACTCTTTTTAAGTTCTGCCATAATTCGGAGTTATTTTTGCTACTATATCTGCTCAAGATATTTACTGCAGTAGTTAAATCTGGGCGTGTACAAAGCATTATGTACATTAAACATCCTATGAGGCTACGGCATGGGGTATTGCAGTCTTCATCTGAATTAAGTAATTCATAATTTATTTTACTAGGTAAAGGAGTACTAACTGCATTACAATTTTCCATGTTAAATTTACTTAAAATTTTTTTAACATATGCAGATTGGCTTAAATAGATTTTATCTTCATGCATCTCTATCCTAATTCCAATAAAATGTTTTATTTCATTTAGGTCAGTCATCCTAAACTTTTCCATTAAATACCTTTTGAAGTTATTCATTCTTGTCATATCTCCTGTAGCTATAACCACATCATCTACATATAATAATACATATATGTTTTCATTGATGTTACCTTTGTCTAAAATATATATACAGCGATCAACTGAAGAGTTTACAAACTCACACTCTTTCAATGCTAGCTCAAATACTTCAAACCAGCATCTAGCCGCTTGCTTGAGTCCGTAAATTGCCTTATTCAATTTACACACATTGTCACTATTACACGATATACCTTGAGGAAGTCTCATATAAATTTCCTCTTTTAACGTGCCATTTAAGAAAGCTGTTTTTACATCCATTTGATGGACTTTCAAGTTATACTGTATTGCTAATGACAATATAAATCGGAAACTTGAAATTCTAGCTATAGGAGCAAATGTCTCTTCATAGTCTATTTGGTATTTTTGAGTGAATCCTCGTGCAACCAATCTAGCTTTGTATCTAATTGGATTTCCAAGTTCATTATATTTAACAGAAAATACCCATCTGCTATCTACAATATTTTTGTTTTCAGGCCTTTTTGTAATTGTCCAAGTATTATTAATTTTATGAGCATTTAACTCTGTATTGATGGCTTCTTCCCAAGAAGATTTATCATCCCTATATTGAATTTCATCAAATGAATTTGGGACATCGTTAAATATAGTGTGAGCATTTAGAACAACTTTATTTAGACTATTATCCTCTTCATTATAGGATATCTGAGGCTTAGTCTTTAATCTCTCACTTCTTCTATTAATAATTTCTATGCCATCATTTTTAGTTGGATTATCAATTCCAATTTCTTTTAAGTGCTCTGCTGTTTCACTTTCCCTACTCTCATTCGGGTTGCCTGATCCCTTACTTTCATTCAGGTGATCATCTCGCTTTCTTTTCTTACTCTCATTCAGAAAATATTTATTACTTTCCTTACTATCTTTCAGGAATTGTATGTTGTCGCATTCCTTACTCTCATTCGGGAATTCTGTTTGTATTATTTTCCTACTGTCATTCGGAAAATTTTTATTTTCACTTTCCTTACTATCTTTCAGGAATTGTATGTTGTCGCATTCCTTACTCTCATTCGGGAACTCTGTTTGTATTATTTTCCTACTGTCATTCGGAAAATTTTTATTTTCACTTTCCTTACTATCTTTCAGGAACACTGTTTCAAATTTAACAGCTCTAGAATTAACCATATTGGTTTCATCGACAACAACATCTCTTGCGACAATAAATTTTTCATTTACAGCATCCCACAACTTAAAACCATTGGGTTCATAGCCCACAAAAATACTTTTAAATGATTTATCATCAAACTTTCCTTGTTTGTTTTTAATATGCACATAAACAGTTGCACCAAACACTCTCAAATGTTTTAAGTATGGCTTCTTATTGTGCCACATCTCATATGGGGTCTTTGAACTATCAACAAGTGCTCTGCTAGGAATTCTGTTGATTAAATAAGTAGCAGTTAATACTGCTTCGCCCCAAAAGCTTTTATCTAGCTTTGCACCACTAACCATGGTTCGAGCTTTTTCCGTAATGGTTCTTATCATTCTCTCAGAAACACCATTTAACTGAGGTGTATGTGGCATTGTTAAGTGATAAGAAATTCCTTTCTTAACACAAAATTGTCTCATCTCATTTGACAAGTATTCTCTACCATTGTCAATGTATAAGTACACAACCTTTAAATTAAAATGAGCTTCACTCTTGGCTACAAAATCTTGAAACATGCTAAACACATCAGATTTATATTTAATTAAATAAGTTACACAATAATGTGTAAACTGATCAACAAAGATCACAAAATAATTTTTATCATCTAAAGTAACTGGATTAATAGGCCCACAGACATCTGAGTGTACTACAAAAAGTGGTCTTTTAATATGGGTCTTATCTTTCAATTGTTTAAAAGGAAGTCTTGCCTGTTTACCATTTAAACAGGGTTCACAAATTTCACATGATAACTCTAAGTTGTTTAGAAGACTTTGATCACTAAACATATTCTTTCGTTTTATTTCTAATAATTTGCCATTGCTTATATGGCCAAACCTCTCATGCCATAAACGAAAATTATTTTTATGCTTAGCATTTATAGAATATGCTTGAAAATTGATCACAGGTACATTGTTTAACATACCTGAATTTTTGACAACCATTAACCCATTTTTTTTCGAAATGGTTACACCGCTTTTGTCAAATTCGATCGACATTCCTGCCTCTTGGAGACGCTTTACGGACATCAAATTACCAGCAGCTTCCTTACAAAAGAGTACATCCTCCAGTGTAATCTCATGGTCATTCCGTAGTCGGACAATACCACGCTTAGTGGCATAAATAAATTCGCCTTGCTTGGCCACTGCAATCTTAAGTGGAGGCACAACCTCCACACTGTCGGTATACAGCGACTCATCATTTATAAGATGGTCACTAGCACCAGAATCAAGGACAAACCCGCAGTTGTCCATCACTGAAGTATTATTCACTTCTTTTACCATAAACGCAATGCCGTGTGATGTTGCAGTTTGAACTTGTTTTTCATTTTCTTTATTTTTATTATTTAATATTCTTTTATAATGGAAACAATCTTTTTTAATGTGGCCTTCTCTGCCACAGTGGTGACACTTGACTTTATACTTTGAATTTCCCTTGAATATTTTCTTTGGTTTAGTTACCCGATTTTTAAACAAATTATTTTTATAAGTGTTATTATTGTTGTGCACGATCGCGTTCATAACTTTCTTGCTTGTATCGTTGTGGTCATTTTTAATTTTAATTTCTTGATCCAGCAATCTATTTTTCACAAACGCCAATGTCAAATTTTCTTCAGATAATGTCTCTATCGCTGTAATAATTCCATCGTAACACGAAGGCAATGTGATCAGTAGATGAGAAATTTTATCCATCTCTTCTATTTTTGCACCAGCTGCCAACAATTCACTTATAAGTTCGTCAAAAATATGAAAATGGCTTAATAGTGACATCTCACTCGATAGCTTCAGAGAAAGCAAACGTTTTCGCAGCGCCAGTTGCGACGCCAAACTTTTTCGTTCATAAACGGCGTCCAAATTCTCAAGAATCTGACGCGCCGTAATGTCGCTTGTTGCGAAATTTAAAAACGAGTCGCTTAGGTACTCTATTATTGTACTTTTTGCACAACGCTCTGCCTTTTTCCAGGAGTCATCTACCTCGTTAGGCATTAAACAATCAACTACTTTAAGCACATCTTGCTCGGCTAAAAGAGCCCTAATTCTAAATTTCCAAATCGCGTACTTCTCGCCATCAAACGGCTTAATATTACGTTTAGCCTTGTCCATTTTTCACTCAAATTCTGAGAAGGAAATAATTTCACAAGAATGTGAAAAAAAAAGCTATTTCACAAGAATGTGAAAAAATGCTATTTCACAATTTATTTTCACAATCTTTAATTCACAATTTAATTGTTTATTAGGCATGGACTGGGCCCATAACCTGTTGTAATTTATAATTTATATTTCCTTTCTTAATAAATAAATAAATAGTCAAGTTTATGTTTGAGTTTTATGATTTATATTTTAAGTTATTTCAACTGCAACACCAGCACCACGACCTACTCACAGCAAAAACGTACAAGGAAGAAAAGAAGGAATAAAAAGAGTGGTATTCTCTCACAATATGTTTTATGGCATAAAAGGTGTGGCCATTCATATCAAATATAAAGTAGTGTTGTTTAACGTTATTTTTGTAGGTTGAATAGTATATTCCAACAGCATATTTGCAAATTTTGATGAACCCCCCTTTCAAAAAATGCGAAAATTAACCCAAAAATTGATTTTCCTAAATCCTTCAAAAAGTAAATAACAACTTTTTGGCAAAATCCGTATCCCTAATTTCGGTCATTATATAATCAGTTTTTTTGCCACAACTTTAAAAATAATTGTCTGAAAATGGAATGTCATACCTCGCTGAGCTCGTAATTAAATTTCCAATGAAACTGTGTTCAACAATGAAAATTACATTTTTTTGGCATATCTTTCAAATTTTGATGACCCCCACTAGCAAAAAATGCGAAAATTAACCCAAATAATGATTTCCCTAAATCCTTCCAAAAGTAAATATTAACTTTTTGGCAAAATCCATTTTTCCAAATTTCGGTCATTAAATAATCAGTTTTTTGCCACAACTTTTAAAATAATTGTCTGAAAATGGAATGTCATATCTCGATGAGCTCATAATTAAATTTACAATCAAACTGTGTGCAAAAAAGAGAAAAATAACATTTTTTTGGCATATTTGCAAATTTTGATGAACCCCCCTTTCAAAAAATGCGAAAATTAACCCAAAAATTGATTTCCCTAAATCCTTCAAAAAGTAAATAAAAACTTTTTGGCAAAATCCGATTCCCTAATTTCGGTCATTAAATAATCAGTTTTTTTGCCACAACTTTTAAAATAATTGTCTGAATATGAAATGTCATACCTCGCTGAGCTCGTAATTAAATTTCCAATGAAACTGTGTTCAACAATGAAAATTACATTTTTTCGGCATATTTGCAAATTTTAATGAACCCCCCTTTCAAAAAATGCGAAAATTAACGCAAAAATTGATTTCCCTAAATCCTTCAAAAAGTAAATAACAACTTTTTGGCAAAATCTGATTCCCTAATTTCGGTCATTAAATAATCAGTTTTTTTGCCACAACTTTAAAATTAATTGTCTGAATATGAAATGTCATACCTCGCTGAGCTCGTAATTAAATTTCCAATGAAACTGTGTTCAACAATGAAAATTACATTTTTTTGGCATATCTTTCAAATTTTGATGACCCCCACTAGCAAAAAATGCGAAAATTAACCCATATAATGATTTCCCTAAATCCTTCCAAAAGTAAATATTAACTTTTTGGCAAAATCCGTTTTTCCAAATTTCGGTCATTAAATAATCAGTTTTTTGCCACAACTTTTAAAATAATTGTCTGAAAATGGAATGTCATATCTCGATGAGCTCATAATTAAATTTACAATCAAACTGTGTTCGAAAAAGAGAAAAATAACATTTTTTTGGCATATTTGCAAATTTTGATGAACCCCCCTTTCAAAAAATGCGAAAATGTACACAAATAATGATTTCCCTAAATCCTTCAAAAAGGAAATATTAACTTTTTGGCAAAATCCGTTTTTCCAAATTTCGGTCATTAAATAATCAGTTTTTTGCCACAACTTTTAAAATAATTGTCTGAAAATGGAATGTCATATCTCGATGAGCTCATAATTAAATTTCCAATGAAACTGAGTTCGAAAAAGAGAAAAATAACATTTTTTTGGCATATTTGCAAATTTTGATGAACCCCCTTTTCAAAAAATGCGAAAATGTACACAAATAATGATTTCCCTAAATCCTTCAAAAAGGAAATAACAAGTTTTTGGCAAAATCCGTATCCCTAATTTCGGTCATTAAATAATCAGTTTTTTTGCCACAACTTTAAAAATAATTGTTTGAATATGGAATGTCATACCTCGCTGAGCTCGTAATTAAATTTCCAATGAAACTGTGTTCAACAATGAAATTAAATTTTTTTGGCATATTTGCAAATTTTGATGAACCCCCCTTTCAAAAAATGCGAAAATTAACCCAAAAATTGATTTCCCTAAATCCTTCAAAAAGTAAATAACAACTTGTTGGCAAAATCCGTATCCCTAATTTCGGTCATTAAATAATCAGTTTTTTTGCCACAACTTTAAAAATAATTGTTGGAATATGGAATGTCATACCTCGCTGAGCTCGTAATTAAATTTCCAATGAAACTGTGTTCAACAATGAAAATCACATTTTTTTGGCATATCTTTCAAATTTTGATGACCCCCACTAGCAAAAAATGCGAAAATTAACCCAAATAATGATTTTCCTAAATCCTTCCAAAAGGAAATATTAACTTTTTGGCAAAATCCGTTTTTCCAAATTTGGGTCATTAAATAATCAGTTTTTTTGCCACAACTTTAAAATTAATTGTCTGAATATGGAATGTCATACCTCGCTGAGCTCGTAATTAAATTTCCAATGAAACTGTGTTCAACAATGAAAATTACATTTTTTCGGCATATTTGCAAATTTTGATGAACCCCCCTTTCAAAAAATGCGAAAATTAACACAAAAATTGATTTCCCTAAATCCTTCAAAAAGTAAATAACAACTTTTTGGCAAAATCCGAATCCCTAATTTCGGTCATTAAATAATCAGTTTTTTTGCCACAACTTTAAAAATAATTGTCTGAATATGAAATGTCATACCTCGCTGAGCTCGTAATTAAATTTCCAATGAAACTGTGTTCAACAATGAAAATTACATTTTTTTGGCATATCTTTCAAATTTTGATGACGCCCCTTTCAAAAAAATGCGAAAATTAACCCAAATCATGATTTCCCTAAATCCTTCAAAAAGTAAATAACAACTTTTTGGCAAAATCCGATTCCCTAATTTCGGTCATTAAATAATCAGTTTTTTTGCCACAACTTTAAAATTAATTGTCTGAATATGGAATGTCATACCTCGCTGAGCTCGTAATTAAATTTCCAATGAAACTGTGTTCAACAATAAAAATTACATTTTTTTGGCATATTTTGCTAATTTTGATGAATGCGAAAATTAACCCAAAAATTGATTTCCCTAAATCCTTCAAAAAGTAAATAACAACTTTTTGGCAAAATCCGATTCCCTAATTTCGGTCATTAAATAATCAGTTTTTTTGCCACAACTTTAAAATTAATTGTCTGAATATGGAATGTCATACCTCGCTGAGCTCGTAATTAAATTTCCAATAAAACTGTGTTCAACAATGAAAATTACTTTTTTTCTGCATATTTGCAAATTTTGATGAACCCCCCTTTCAAAAAATGCGAAAATTAACACAAAAATTGATTTCCCTAAATCCTTCAAAAAGTAGATAACAAATTTTTGGCAAAATCCGATTCCCTAATTTCGGTCATTAAATAATCAGTTTTTTTTCCACAACTTTAAAAATAATTGTCTGAATATGAAATGTCATACCTCGCTGAGCTCGTAATTAAATTTCCAATGAAACTGTGTTCAACAATGAAAATTACATTTTTTTGGCATATCTTTCAAATTTTGATGACGCCCCTTTCAAAAAAATGCGAAAATTAACCCAAATCATGATTTCCCTAAATCCTTCAAAAAGGAAATATTAACTTTTTGCAAAATCCGTTTTTCCAAATTTCGGTCATTAAATAATCAGTTTTTTTGACACAACTTTAAAAATAATTGTCTGAATATGGAATGTCATAAATCGCTGAGCTCGTAATTAAATTTCCAATGAAACTGTGTTCAACAATGAAAATTACATTTTTTGGCATATTTGCAAATTTTGATGAACCCCCCTTTCAAAAAATGCGAAAATTAACACAAAAATTGATTTCCCTAAATCCTTCAAAAAGTAAATAACAACTTTTTGGCAAAATCCGATTCCCTAATTTCGGTCATTAAATAATCAGTTTTTTTGACACAACTTTAAAAATAATTGTCTGAATATGGAATGTCATAAATCGCTGAGCTCGTAATTAAATTTCCAATAAAACTGTGTTCAACAATGAAAATTACATTTTTTTGGCATATTTGCAAATTTTGATGAACCCCCCTTTCAAAAAATGCGAAAATTAACACAAAAATTGATTTCCCTAAATCCTTCAAAAAGTAAATAACAACTTTTTGGCAAAATCCGAATCCCTAATTTCGGTCATTAAATAATCAGTTTTTTTGCCACAACTTTAAAAATAATTGTCTGAATATGAAATGTCATACCTCGCTGAGCTCGTAATTAAATTTCCAATGAAACTGTGTTCAACAATGAAAATTACATTTTTTCGGCATATTTGCAAATTTTGATGAACCCCCCTTTCAAAAAATGCGAAAATTAACACAAAAATTGATTTCCCTAAATCCTTCAAAAAGTAAATAACAACTTTTTGGCAAAATCCGAATCCCTAATTTCGGTCATTAAATAATCAGTTTTTTTGCCACAACTTTAAAAATAATTGTCTGAATATGAAATGTCATACCTCGCTGAGCTCGTAATTAAATTTCCAATGAAACTGTGTTCAACAATGAAAATTACATTTTTTTGGCATATCTTTCAAATTTTGATGACGCCCCTTTCAAAAAAATGCGAAAATTAACCCAAATCATGATTTCCCTAAATCCTTCAAAAAGTAAATAACAACTTTTTGGCAAAATCCGATTCCCTAATTTCGGTCATTAAATAATCAGTTTTTTTGCCACAACTTTAAAATTAATTGTCTGAATATGGAATGTCATACCTCGCTGAGCTCGTAATTAAATTTCCAATGAAACTGTGTTCAACAATAAAAATTACATTTTTTTGGCATATTTTGCTAATTTTGATGAATGCGAAAATTAACCCAAAAATTGATTTCCCTAAATCCTTCAAAAAGTAAATAACAACTTTTTGGCAAAATCCGATTCCCTAATTTCGGTCATTAAATAATCAGTTTTTTTGCCACAACTTTAAAATTAATTGTCTGAATATGGAATGTCATACCTCGCTGAGCTCGTAATTAAATTTCCAATAAAACTGTGTTCAACAATGAAAATTACTTTTTTTCTGCATATTTGCAAATTTTGATGAACCCCCCTTTCAAAAAATGCGAAAATTAACACAAAAATTGATTTCCCTAAATCCTTCAAAAAGTAGATAACAAATTTTTGGCAAAATCCGATTCCCTAATTTCGGTCATTAAATAATCAGTTTTTTTTCCACAACTTTAAAAATAATTGTCTGAATATGAAATGTCATACCTCGCTGAGCTCGTAATTAAATTTCCAATGAAACTGTGTTCAACAATGAAAATTACATTTTTTTGGCATATCTTTCAAATTTTGATGACGCCCCTATCAAAAAAATGCGAAAATTAACCCAAATCATGATTTCCCTAAATCCTTCAAAAAGGAAATATTAACTTTTTGCAAAATCCGTTTTTCCAAATTTCGGTCATTAAATAATCAGTTTTTTTGACACAACTTTAAAAATAATTGTCTGAATATGGAATGTCATAAATCGCTGAGCTCGTAATTAAATTTCCAATGAAACTGTGTTCAACAATGAAAATTACATTTTTTGGCATATTTGCAAATTTTGATGAACCCCCCTTTCAAAAAATGCGAAAATTAACACAAAAATTGATTTCCCTAAATCCTTCAAAAAGTAAATAACAACTTTTTGGCAAAATCCGATTCCCTAATTTCGGTCATTAAATAATCAGTTTTTTTGACACAACTTTAAAAATAATTGTCTGAATATGGAATGTCATAAATCGCTGAGCTCGTAATTAAATTTCCAATAAAACTGTGTTCAACAATGAAAATTACATTTTTTTGGCATATTTGCAAATTTTGATGAACCCCCCTTTCAAAATATGCGAAAATTAACCCAAAAATTGATTTCCCTAAATCCTTCAAAAAGTAAATAACAACTTTTTGGCAAAATCCGATTCCCTAATTTCGGTCATTAAATAATCAGTTTTTTTGCCACAACTTTAAAATTAATTGTCTGAATATGGAATGTCATACCTCGCTGAGCTCGTAATTAAATTTCCAATGAAACTGTGTTCAACAATGAAAATTAAATAATGATTTATAATGATTTCCCTAAATCCTTCAAAAAGGAAATATTAAGTTTTTGGCAAAAATTGATTTCCCTAAATCCTGCAAAAAGTAAATAACAACTTTTTGGCAAAATCCGATTCCCTAATTTCGGTCATTAAATAATCAGTTTTTTTGACACAACTTTAAAAATAATTGTCTGAATATGAAATGTCATACCTCGCTGAGCTCGTAATTAAATTTCCAATAAAACTGTGTTCAACAATGAAAATTACATTTTTTCGGCATATTTGCAAATTTTGATGAACCCCCCTTTCAAAAAATGCGAAAATTAACCCAAATCATGATTTCCCTAAATCCTTCAAAAAGTAAATAACAACTTTTTGGCAAAATCCGATTCCCTAATTTCGGTCATTAAATAATCAGTTTTTTTTCCACAACTTTAAAAATAATTGTCTGAATATGAAATGTCATACCTCGCTGAGCTCGTAATTAAATTTCCAATGAAACTGTGTTCAACAATGAAAATTACATTTTTTTGGCATATCTTTCAAATTTTGATGACGCCCCTTTCAAAAAAATGCGAAAATTAACCCAAATCATGATTTCCCTAAATCCTTCAAAAAGGAAATATTAACTTTTTGCAAAATCCGTTTTTCCAAATTTCGGTCATTAAATAATCAGTTTTTTTGACACAACTTTAAAAATAATTGTCTGAATATGGAATGTCATAAATCGCTGAGCTCGTAATTAAATTTCCAATGAAACTGTGTTCAACAATGAAAATTACATTTTTTTGGCATATCTTTCAAATTTTGATGACGCCCCTTTCAAAAAAATGCGAAAATTAACCCAAATCATGATTTCCCTAAATCCTTCAAAAAGGAAATATTAACTTTTTGCAAAATCCGTTTTTCCAAATTTCGGTCATTAAATAATCAGTTTTTTTGACACAACTTTAAAAATAATTGTCTGAATATGGAATGTCATAAATCGCTGAGCTCGTAATTAAATTTCCAATGAAACTGTGTTCAACAATGAAAATTACTTTTTTTCTGCATATTTGCAAATTTTGATGAACCCCCCTTTCAAAAAATGCGAAAATTAACACAAAAATTGATTTCCCTAAATCCTTCAAAAAGTAGATAACAAATTTTTGGCAAAATCCGATTCCCTAATTTCGGTCATTAAATAATCAGTTTTTTTTCCACAACTTTAAAATTAATTGTCTGAATATGGAATGTCATACCTCGCTGAGCTCGTAATTAAATTTCCAATGAAACTGTGTTCAACAATAAAAATTACATTTTTTTGGCATATTTTGCTAATTTTGATGAATGCGAACATTAACCCAAAAATTGATTTCCCTAAATCCTTCAAAAAGTAAATAACCACTTTTTGGCAAAATCCGATTCCCTAATTTCGGTCATTAAATAATCAGTTTTTTTGCCACAACTTTAAAAATAATTGTCTGAATATGAAATGTCATACCTCGCTGAGCTCGTAATTAAATTTCCAATGAAACTGTGTTCAACAATGAAAATTACTTTTTTTCTGCATATTTGCAAATTTTGATGAACCCCCCTTTCAAAAAATGCGAAAATTAACACAAAAATTGATTTCCCTAAATCCTTCAAAAAGTAGATAACAAATTTTTGGCAAAATCCGATTCCCTAATTTCGGTCATTAAATAATCAGTTTTTTTTCCACAACTTTAAAAATAATTGTCTGAATATGAAATGTCATACCTCGCTGAGCTCGTAATTAAATTTCCAATGAAACTGTGTTCAACAATGAAAATTACATTTTTTGGCATATTTGCAAATTTAGATGAACCCCCCTTTCAAAAAATGCGAAAATTAACCCAAAAATTGATTTTCCTAAATCCTTCAAAAAGTAAATAACAACTTTTTGGCAAAATCCGATTCCCTAATTTCGGTCATTAAATAATCAGTTTTTTTGCCACAACTTTAAAATTAATTGTCTGAATATGGAATGTCATACCTCGCTGAGCTCGTAATTAAATTTCCAATGAAACTGTGTTCAACAATGAAAATTAAATAATGATTTATAATGATTTCCCTAAATCCTTCAAAAAGGAAATATTAAGTTTTTGGCAAAAATTGATTTCCCTAAATCCTGCAAAAAGTAAATAACAACTTTTTGGCAAAATCCGTGTCCCTAATTTCGGTCATCAAATAATCAGGTTTTTTGCCACAACTTTAAAAATAATTGTCTGAATATGAAATGTCATACCTCGCTGAGCTCGTAATTAAATTTCCAATGAAACTGTGTTCAACAATAAAAATTACATTTTTTCGGCATATTTGCAAATTTTGATGAACCCCCTTTCAAAAAATGCGAAAATGTACCCAAATAATGATTTCCCTAAATCCTTCAAAAAGGATATTTCCTTAATATTTTATCTTTTTGGCAAAAATTGATTTCCCTAAATCCTGCAAAAAGTAAATAACAACTTTTTGGCAAAATCCGTGTCCCTAATTTCGGTCATTAAATAATCAGTTTTTTTGCCACAACTTTAAAAATAATTGTCTGAATATGGAATGTCATACCTCGCTGAGCTCGTAATTAAATTTCCAATGAAACTGTGTTCAACAATGAAAATTACATTTTTTTCGGCATATTTGCAAATTTTGATGAACCCGCCTTTCAAAATATGCGAAAATTAACCCAAATAATGATTTCCCTAAATCCTTCCAAAAGTAAATATTAACTTTTTGGCAAAATCCGTTTTTCCAAATTTCTGTCATTAAATAATCAGTTTTTTGCAACAACTTTTAAAATAATTGTCTGAAAATAGAATGTCATATCTCGATGAGCTCATAATTAAATTTACAATCAAACTGTGTTCAAAAAGAGAAAAATAACATATTTTTGGCATATTTCCAAATTTTGATGAACCCCCCTTTCAAAAAATGCGAAAATGTACCCAAATAATGATTTCCCTAAATCCTTCAAAAAGGAAATATTAACTTTTTGGCAAAAATTGATTTCAATAAATCCTGCAAAATGTAAATAACAACTTTTTGGCAAAATCCGATTCCCTAATTTCGGTCATTAAATAATCAGTTTTTTTGCCACAACTTTAAAATTAATTGTCTGAATATGGAATGTCATACCTCGCTGAGCTCGTAATTAAATTTCCAATGAAACTGTGTACAACAATAAAAATTACAGTTTTTTGGCATATTTTGCGAATTTTGATGAATGCAAAAATTAACCCAAAAATTGATTTCCCTAAATCCTTCAAAAAGTAAATAACAACTTTTTGGCAAAATTCGTTTTTCCAAATTTCGGTCATTAAATATCTGTTTTTTTGCCTCAACTTTAAAAATAATTGTCTGAAAATGGAGTGTCATATCTTGCTGAGCTCATAATTAAATTTCCCATCAAACTGTGTTCAAAAAACAAAAAATTACATTTTTTGGGCATACTTTGCAAATTTTGATGACCCCTTTCAAAAAATGCGAAAATTAACCCAAAAATTGATTTCCCTAAATCCTTCAAAAAGTAAATATCAACTTTTTGGCAAAATCCGTTTTTCCAAATTTCGGTCATTAAATAATCAGTTTTTTGCCACAACTTTTAAAATAATTGTCTGAAAATGGAATGTCATATCTCGATGAGCTCGTAATTAAATTTACAATCAAACTGTGTTCAAAAAAGAGAAAAATAACATTTTTTTGGCATATTTGCAAATTTTGATGAACCCCCTTTCAAAAAATGCGAAAATGTACCCAAATAATGATTTCCCTAAATCCTTCAAAAAGGATATTTCCTTAATATTTTATCTTTTTGGCAAAAATTGATTTCCCTAAATCCTGCAAAAAGTAAATAACAACTTTTTGGCAAAATCCGTGTCCCTAATTTCGGTCATCAAATAATCAGGTTTTTTGCCACAACTTTAAAAATAATGAATATGAAATGTCATTCCTCGCTGAGCTCGTAATTAAATTTCCAATGAAACTGTGTTCAACAATGAAAATTACATTTTTTCGGCATATATGCAAATTTTGATGAACCCCCCTTTCAAAAAATGCGAAAATTAACACAAAAATTGATTTCCCTAAATCCTTCAAAAAGTAAATAACAACTTTTTGGCAAAATCCGATTCCCTAATTTCGGTCATTAAATAATCAGTTTTTTTGCCACAACTTTAAAATTAATTGTCTGAATATGAAATGTCATACCTGGCTGAGCTCGTAATTAAATTTCCAATAAAACTGTGTTCAACAATAAAAATTACATTTTTTTGGCATATATGCAAATTTTGATGAATCCCCCTTTCAAAAAATGCGAAAATTAACACAAAAATTGATTTCCCTAAATCCTTCAAAAAGTAAATAACAACTTTTTGGCAAAATCCGTATCCCTAATTTAGGTCATTAAATAATCAGTTTTTTTGCCACAACTTTAAAATTAATTGTCTGAATATGGAATGTCATACCTCGCTGAGCTCGTAATTAAATTTCCAATGAAACTGTGTTCAACAATGAAAATTACATTTTTTCGGCATATATGCAAATTTTGATGAATGCGAAAATTAACCCAAAAATTGATTTCCCTAAATCCTTCAAAAAGTAAATAACAACTTTTTTGCAAAATCCAATTCCCTAATTTCGGTCATTAAATAATCAGTTTTTTTGCCACAACTTTAAAATTAATTGTCTGAATATGAAATGTCATACCTGGCTGAGCTCGTAATTAAATTTCCAATAAAACTGTGTTCAACAATAAAAATTACATTTTTTTGGCATATATGCAAATTTTGATGAATCCCCCTTTCAAAAAATGCGAAAATTAACACAAAAATTGATTTCCCTAAATCCTTCAAAAAGTAAATAACAACTTTTTGGCAAAATCCGTATCCCTAATTTAGGTCATTAAATAATCAGTTTTTTTGCCACAACTTTAAAAATAATTGTCTGAATATGGAATGTCATACCTCGCTGAGCTCGTAATTAAATTTCCAATAAAACTGTGTTCAACAATAAAAATTACATTTTTTTGGCATATTATGCGAATTTTGATGAATGCGAAAATTAACCCAAAAATTGATTTCCCTAAATCCTTCAAAAAGTAAATAACAACTTTTTTGCAAAATCCAATTCCCTAATTTCGGTCATTAAATAATCAGTTTTTTTGCCACAACTTTAAAATTAATTGTCTGAATATGAAATGTCATACCTGGCTGAGCTCGTAATTAAATTTCCAATAAAACTGTGTTCAACAATGAAAATTACATTTTTTCGGCATATATGCAAATTTTGATGAATCCCCCTTTCAAAAAATGCGAAAATTAACACAAAAATTGATTTCCCTAAATCCTTCAAAAAGTAAATAACAACTTTTTGGCAAAATCCGTATCCCTAATTTAGGTCATTAAATAATCAGTTTTTTTGCCACAACTTTAAAATTAATTGTCTGAATATGGAATGTCATACCTCGCTGAGCTCGTAATTAAATTTCCAATGAAACTGTGTTCAACAATGAAAATTACATTTTTTCGGCATATATGCAAATTTTGATGAATGCGAAAATTAACCCAAAAATTGATTTTCCTAAATCCTTCAAAAAGTAAATAACAACTTTTTGGCAAAATCCGATTCCCTAATTTCGGTCATTAAATAATCAGTTTTTTTGCCACAACTTTAAAATTAATTGTCTGAATATGGAATGTCATACCTCGCTGAGCTCGTAATTAAATTTCCAATGAAACTGTGTACAACAATAAAAATTACAGTTTTTTGGCATATTTTGCGAATTTTGATGAATGCAAAAATTAACCCAAAAATTGATTTCCCTAAATCCTTCAAAAAGTAAATAACAACTTTTTGGCAAAATCCGTATCCCTAATTTCGGTCATTAAATAATCAGTTTTTTTGCCACAACTTTAAAAATAATTGTCTGAATATGGAATGTCATACCTCGCTGAGCTCGTAATTAAATTTCCAATGAAACTGTGTACAACAATAAAAATTACAGTTTTTTGGCATATTTTGCGAATTTTGATGAATGCAAAAATTAACTCAAAAATTGATTTCCCTAAATCCTTCAAAAAGTAAATAACAACTTTTTGGAAAAATCCGATTCCCTAATTTCGGTCATTAAATAATCAGTTTTTTTTGCCACAACTTTAAAATTAATTGTCTGAATATGAAATGTCATACCTGGCTGAGCTCGTAATTAAATTTCCAATAAAACTGTGTTCAACAATGAAAATTACATTTTTTCGGCATATATGCAAATTTTGATGAATCCCCCTTTCAAAAAATGCGAAAATTAACACAAAAATTGATTTCCCTAAATCCTTCAAAAAGTAAATAACAACTTTTTGGCAAAATCCGTATCCCTAATTTAGGTCATTAAATAATCAGTTTTTTTGCCACAACTTTAAAATTAATTGTCTGAATATGGAATGTCATACCTCGCTGAGCTCGTAATTAAATTTCCAATGAAACTGTGTTCAACAATGAAAATTACATTTTTTCGGCATATATGCAAATTTTGATGAATGCGAAAATTAACCCAAAAATTGATTTTCCTAAATCCTTCAAAAAGTAAATAACAACTTTTTGGCAAAATCCGATTCCCTAATTTCGGTCATTAAATAATCAGTTTTTTTGCCACAACTTTAAAATTAATTGTCTGAATATGGAATGTCATACCTCGCTGAGCTCGTAATTAAATTTCCAATGAAACTGTGTACAACAATAAAAATTACAGTTTTTTGGCATATTTTGCGAATTTTGATGAATGCAAAAATTAACCCAAAAATTGATTTCCCTAAATCCTTCAAAAAGTAAATAACAACTTTTTGGCAAAATTCGTTTTTCCGAATTTCGGTCATTAAATATCAGTTTTTTTACCTCAACTTTAAAAATAATTGTCTGAAAATGGAGTGTCATATCTTGCTGAGCTCATAATTAAATTTCCCATCAAACTGTGTTCAAAAAAGAAAAAAATTACATTTTTTGGGCATACTTTGCAAATTTTGATGACCCCTTTCAAAAAATGCGAAAATTAACCCAAAAATTGATTTCCCTAAATCCTTCAAAAAGTAAATATCAACTTTTTGTCAAAATCCGTTTTTCCAAATTTCGGTCATTAAATAATCAGTTTTTTGCCACAACTTTTAAAATAATTGTCTGAAAATGGAATGTCATATCTCGATGAGCTCTTAATTAAATTTACAATCAAACTGTGTTCAAAAAAGAGAAAAATAACATTTTTTTGGCATATTTGCAAATTTTGATGAACCCCCTTTCAAAAAATGCGAAAATGTACCCAAATAATGATTTCCCTAAATCCTTCAAAAAGGATATTTCCTTAATATTTTATCTTTTTGGCAAAAATTGATTTCCCTAAATCCTGCAAAAAGTAAATAACAACTTTTTGGCAAAATCCGTATCCCTAATTTCGGTCATTAAATAATCAGTTTTTTTGCCACAACTTTAAAAATAATTGTCTGAATATGGAATGTCATACCTCGCTGAGCTCGTAATTAAATTTCCAATAAAACTGTGTTCAACAATAAAAATTACATTTTTTTGGCATATTATGCGAATTTTGATGAATGCGAAAATTAACCCAAAAATTGATTTTCCTAAATCCTTCAAAAAGTAAATAACAACTTTTTTGCAAAATCCAATTCCCTAATTTCGGTCATTAAATAATCAGTTTTTTTGCCACAACTTTAAAATTAATTGTCTGAATATGAAATGTCATACCTCGCTGAGCTCGTAATTAAATTTCCAATAAAACTGTGTTCAACAATAAAAATTACATTTTTTTGGCATATTATGCGAATTTTGATGAATGCGAAAATTAATCCAAAAATTGATTTTCCTAAATCCTTCAAAAAGTAAATAACAACTTTTTGGCAAAATCCGATTCCCTAATTTCGGTCATTAAATAATCAGTTTTTTTGCCACAACTTTAAAATTAATTATCTGAATATGGAATGTCATACCTCGCTGAGCTCGTAATTAAATTTCCAATGAAACTGTGTTCAACAATGAAAATTACATTTTTTCTGCATATATGCAAATTTTGAGGAACCCCCCTTTCAAAAAATGCGAAAATTAACCCAAAAATTGATTTCCCTAAATCCTTCAAAAAGTAAATAACAACTTTTTGGCAAAATCCGATTCCCTAATTTCGGTCATTAAATAATCAGTTTTTTTTGCCACAACTTTAAAATTAATTGTCTGAATATGAAATGTCATACCTCGCTGAGCTCGTAATTAAATTTCCAATAAAACTGTGTTCAACAATGAAAATTACATTTTTTCGGCATATATGCAAATTTTGATGAATCCCCCTTTCAAAAAATGCGAAAATTAACACAAAAATTGATTTCCCTAAATCCTTCAAAAAGTAAATAACAACTTTTTGGCAAAATCCGATTCCCTAATTTCGGTCATTAAATAATCAGTTTTTTTTGCCACAACTTTAAAATTAATTGTCTGAATATGAAATGTCATACCTCTCTGAGCTCGTAATTAAATTTCCAATAAAACTGTGTTCAACAATGAAAATTACATTTTTTCGGCATATATGCAAATTTTGATGAATCCCCCTTTCAAAAAATGCGAAAATTAACACAAAAATTGATTTCCCTAAATCCTTCAAAAAGTAAATAACAACTTTTTGGCAAAATCCGATTCTCTAATTTCGGTCATTAAATAATCAGTTTTTTTGCCACAACTTTAAAAATAATTGTTTGAATATGGAATGTCATACCTCGCTGAGCTCGTAATTAAATTTCCAATGAAACTGTGTTCAACAATAAAAATTACATTTTTTCGGCATATTTGCAAATTTTGATGAACCCCCCTTTCAAAAAATGCGAAAATTAACCCAAAAATTGATTTCCCTAAATCCTTCAAAAAGTAAATAACAAGTTTTTGGCAAAATCCGATTCCCTAATTTCGGTCATCAAATAATCAGGTTTTTTGCCACAACTTTAAAAATAATTGTCTGAATATGAAATGTCATTCCTCGCTGAGCTCGTAATTAAATTTCCAATGAAACTGTGTTCAACAATGAAAATTACATTTTTTGGCATATTTTGCGAATTTTGATGAATGCGAAAATTAACACAAAAATTGATTTCCCTAAATCCTTCAAAAAGTAAATAACAACTTTTTGGCAAAATCCGATTCCCTAATTTCGGTCATCAAATAATCAGGTTTTTTGCCACAACTTTAAAAATAATTGTCTGAATATGAAATGTCATTCCTCGCTGAGCTCGTAATTAAATTTCCAATGAAACTGTGTTCAACAATGAAAATTACATTTTTTTGGCATATTTGCAAATTTTGATGAACCCCCCTTTCAAAAAATGCGAAAATTAACCCAAAAATTGATTTCCCTAAATCCTTCAAAAAGTAAATAACAACTTTTTGGCAAAATCCGATTCCCTAATTTCGGTCATTAAATAATCAGTTTTTTTTTGCCACAACTTTAAAATTAATTGTCTGAAAATGGAATGTCATACCTCGCTGAGCTCGTAATTAAATTTCCAATAAAACTGTGTTCAACAATGAAAATTACATTTTTTCGGCATATATGCAAATTTTGATGAATCCCCCTTTCAAAAAATGCGAAAATTAACCCAAAAATTGATTTCCCTAAATCCTTCAAAAAGTAAATAACAACTTTTTGGCAAAATCCGATTCCCTAATTTCGGTCATCAAATAATCAGGTTTTTTGCCACAACTTTAAAAATAATTGTCTGAATATGAAATGTCATTCCTCGCTGAGCTCGTAATTAAATTTCCAATGAAACTGTGTTCAACAATGAAAATTACATTTTTTTGGCATATTTGCAAATTTTGATGAACCCCCCTTTCAAAAAATGCGAAAATTAACACAAAAATTGATTTCCCTAAATCCTTCAAAAAGTAAATAACAACTTTTTGGCAAAATCCGATTCCCTAATTTCGGTCATTAAATAATCAGTTTTTTTGCCACAACTTTAAAATTAATTGTCTGAATATGAAATGCCATACCTGGCTGAGCTCGTAATTAAATTTCCAATAAAACTGTGTTCAACAATAAAAATTACATTTTTTTGGCATATTTGCAAATTTTGATGAACCCCCCTTTCAAAAAATGCGAAAATTAACACAAAAATTGATTTCCCTAAATCCTTCAAAAAGTAAATAACAACTTTTTGGCAAAATCCGATTCCCTAATTTCGGTCATTAAATAATCAGTTTTTTTTTGCCACAACTTTAAAATTAATTGTCTGAATATGAAATGTCATTCCTCGCTGAGCTCGTAATTAAATTTCCAATGAAACTGTGTTCAACAATGAAAATTACATTTTTTTGGCATATTTGCAAATTTTGATGAACCCCCCTTTCAAAAAATGCGAAAATTAACCCAAAAATTGATTTCCCTAAATCCTTCAAAAAGTAAATAACAACTTTTTGGCAAAATCCGATTCCCTAATTTCGGTCATCAAATAATCAGGTTTTTTGCCACAACTTTAAAAATAATTGTCTGAATATGAAATGCCATACCTGGCTGAGCTCGTAATTAAATTTCCAATAAAACTGTGTTCAACAATAAAAATTACATTTTTTTGGCATATTATGCGAATTTTGATGAATGCGAAAATTAACCCAAAAATTGATTTCCCTAAATCCTTCAAAAAGTAAATAACAACTTTTTGGCAAAATTCGTTTTTCCGAATTTCGGTCATTAAATATCAGTTTTTTTGCCTCAACTTTAAAAATAATTGTCTGAAAATGGAGTGTCATATCTTGCTGAGCTCATAATTAAATTTCCCATCAAACTATGTTCAAAAAAAAATTACATTTTTTGGGCATACTTTGCAAATTTTGATGACCTCTTTCAAAAAATGCGAAAATTAACCCAAAAATTGATTTCCCTAAATCCTTCAAAAAGTAAATATCAACTTTTTGGCTACTCGTTTTAAGTATTTATTGTGACTGATCTAGAGTAGAATGTTACTGCACGCAGGCAGCCAAATTACACGCTAAAGAGGATAACACAATAAGAGAAAAAAGCTTTTGGTTACCGCGACCAAAAGAGGGAGATACAGTGCATTGACTTTATTACATACATATTTTCAACATTCCCTCTCAATTCAATATGTCAACCCTTACGGATAATATTTTTCATCTTAATTCCAAAATCAAAATACATTTTTGTTAGTTTAAACCCATCCCTTTGATACACTTTTCATGTTTAAATCTATTCAAATTCTTGGTTAGAACATCTGCCATCATGTTTTCTGTGGGTACATAATTAACTTCTATTATATTGTTCTTATACAGTTCTCTTATATAATATTTTATATCTATATGCTTACTACGTGCATTGAAAGTGTAATTTTTCACCAAGCACTGGAAACTCTGGTTGTCGCTATAAACCTTAGTTGCCTGTGTTTCACCAAAACCCAATTTCCGAACATACGCCACTTCCTTCGCTGTCATGGAAAGTGCCACTACTCTGATTCTGTGCTGCTTAGAGAAACCACTGATTGTTTCTTTGAGTCCCACGTAAAGGCAGCTCCTGCAGCAATACATGCCCATCCAGTAAAGGATTTTCGGTCCGTGGTGTCACCAGTCCAATCCGCGTCAACATAGCAATGTATAGGCACACCAGTACGCTCGTAGTGTAACTGCAAATCAGCTGTGCCCCTCAAGTATCGCAGAACTCACTTTGCACCGGCTTCGTGCTCTTTATGTGGGTCAGAGTTCCGTTGTGATAGTTTAATGACAGAATGCATAATATCAGGACGAGTTGTGATTGCCAGATACATTAATGAGCCAATCAGCGATTGATAGCTGACTTGATTAACCTTCTGACAATCGGCCTTGTCACATTTTACTTCAAAGCCTGCTTCCAGTGGAATGAGATTCGGCTTACAATCCTGCATCGAATAATCATTGAGAAGGCTCTCAATATACTGCTGGTGGCCAATCCTGATGCCACCAGTTTCTCCGTCACGTTCAATTTCGATACCCAGGAAATGTCTTAGCTCGCCCCCGTCTACAACATCGAATTCTTTTGAAATTGATGCTTTAATATCGCACAGTTCCTCCTTGCTTGAACTGGCTATGATAAGGTCGTCTACGTACACTACAACAAGGTTCTTACATTTGCCAGAATTACGGGTGTAAACACATGGCTCGCTAGGGCATGAAGAAAACCCAATCTTTTGCAGTACTTCGTTCAGTAGTTCCATTCCATTCTCGGCCGCTCTGCTTCAGTCCATATATAGATTTGTGTAACTTCAGCACCTTCTTTAAATATCGTTCATCGATGAATCCCTCTGGCTGCCTCATATATACCGTTTCGTGAAGATCACCATTCAAGTATGCAGAAGAGACGTCCATTTGGTGCATGTAGAGACCGTTTTCCACCGCCAAGGCAATTACTAATTTAATTGATGAGTAGCGTGACACTGGTGAGAACGTATCCGTGAAGTTAACGCCGTATCGCTGACCCTTTTGCGACAAGTCGAGACTTAAACCGCTCGACTTTACCCATCTTGTTACGCTTCACTGCAAAGACCCATTTTGACCCAGTGGCCTTCTCACCTGCCGGCAAATCCACCAATGACCAGGTTTTGTTTCCAAACTTTCCAACTCCTTCTGCATTGAGGCTCTCCATTCTTCAGAGTTCCTTATGGTTAACGCCTCCTTGACGCTTGTTGGAATTGGAACCTCATCCGTACTCATGCCGTTGACCATGTTGTATTGTTTTCGTGGTCTTCCAGGTTTACCAGTATAAATCTTCTTTGGCCGTCCAGGTCCTCTGACTTCGGTGGCTTCATTGTCTTCAGTGGATGACGCTTCTCCCTCTGAATCGTGTTGCTCGACAGACGCAACGTCGTCAACCTGTTTATCTGACACCCGGAAAACATCATCTGTATCTCCACAAGTTGAACATCGGGAGAAGGTACTGCTTGCCCTGCCGTAATACCATCATCCTGGTCGTTCTCAAATACAATTACGTACAAGCAACACAGACATTCTTCCTGATAGGACTGAACAGGCGATAGCCCTTCGCAGTAAACTTCCTTTTAGTGGATTTGTTCAGCACGATAGCCTTCGAACCAAATATATTCAGATGGGACACATATGGCTTTCTTCCAGTCCAAGACTCGAACGGTGTTACATCAGATAATGCTGACGTCTCAGCGCGATTGCGTAGATAAGCAGCAGTATTGATAGCTTCAGGCCATAGTGTGTCGCCGACGCCTGCGTGTATCATCATGGTCCTTGCCATCTCGACCAGGGTTCGTAAGCGCGCTCCGCTACACCGTTTTGTTGTGGGGTGTGCGGTACCGTCAATTGTCTCTTTATGCCGTTTTCTGTCAAGATAGATTGAAACGCTTCACTTAAATACTCACGCCCATTGTCGCTCCTTAATGCTTTCAACTTCTTGCCGCTTTGGTTTTCGGCAAATGCTTTAAACTCCTTGAATTTGGCCAGTATTTCATCTCTTGTCTTTATGAAATACACAAACATGTATCTCGATTTGTCATCTACGAAGGTGACAAAATAGAGTGCACCTCCAACAGACGTCGTTTGTATTGGACCACAGATGTCACTATGCACTAGCATCAGTACTTCATTTGTGCGATTTCCAGAGGCTTTTGGGAAACTCTTTACACATATCTTGGTCTTTGCGCAACTCAAACAGTCATTTTCTTTTGCGCCACTTAAATATTTTTTCTTTACTGAGTACCATTTCTTGTTTGATCATTTTGTTCAAGCTTGCAAAGTTTAAATGACCGAATCTCTGGTGCCACTTTCTCATTGAATTTGTCTGTGCAACGAAACTTTCAACTTTTCTTAAATTTTAGAACATAAACAAATCCCTTTGCAGTTCAGCAATCAAAACAACTTTATTCTTATCATTTTTTAAAATTCCGCGCCTGTTTTCGAACGACACACGAAATCCGTTTTCAATTGCCTTCGACACCGACATAAAGTTGCATTGTAAATTCTTTACAAAGAGTACGTCATCCGTTCAAATAATGAGTTGCGCCAGGCTATTTTCACTGTACGTCAGCAATAATATACTTATTGCCAACCAAAAGAATGCGCTCTTTATGCTCTCTGAAGTTTTTAAAAATCGATCTCTCACCGCACAAATGAGCCGATGCTCCCGAATCAAGGCACCACATATTTTTTGGCGATTCGCCAAGCTGTACAGTTGAACAGAGCACAGAGAATGGATTTCTCGGTATTTAAGTTTTCGCTCTCTCTATGTTCTCCTTTCCTTTGCCTAAAGTTTACAGCTTTGTGGCCGCTGCGACCACAGATCCAACTAAATTAGCTGTTCTTTTCCCGTTAATCAGTTGCTGATTATTTACTTGCACACTCTTCTTAATGTCACTTTTCGGTTTTTATTTCGCAGACCGAATTCCAAATGCACCTTGTTCGCTTTTTGCAGAATGTTCTTCATTTGTCATACGCCTTTGCCCTTCCTCTTGAACATTTTTAATGTGGGCAACTCATTGCGCGATTCTATTGCAACTACGAAACTTTCAAACGATTCCGGCAGGAGAATACAAAGAACCTCTTGGATCACCAATTAGATTTATTTTAGTTTTTCGACAACCGCACAAAAATTGTTCTCATGACTTGAAAAAACTTCTGTTTCAGAGGGAGTGTGGATTTCACTAAGCCTTTGCCATGCCTCTACAGCCGTCTCACAGTTTTTAATATGGTTAATTTGGCTCTAGAGGTGGCTATACAGTGATAGCAGACAACTGTATGTGTGCACACGTATGCTCATGCATTGTAAATTTGACAAAATATGCCCTTAACCTTAGAAGTTCTTAGACTTTAAATCTATTTTATTTTTGATCAATTGACACCATGCGAAAAATTCTTCTTTTGCATTGGCTTTTTTTAATATCACGAATAAAATTTAAAAAAAAAAATTTTTTTAAATTTATGTTTAAAATTACAGTAGTTATAATAATTTCCTTTGTTTTTGATTTAATTATTTAGTATATTTATTAAGTCATTTAACTTAATATGATGTATGTAAATGATCCATTTTTATTATTTAAAATGCACATTAGATTCAGTTGTTTTTCAGTTTCAGTTTTTTTTTTGTTACATTCAAATTTGATATTTTTAAAAAGCGCGCATTTTCATCATATTGCTACAAAATTGGCCGAAATTGAGAGCAATTTTGGCCGTGCCCAAAAAAGTGGCTGCATAGTGCCAAAACTATGTATGGCCGTTACACATCTTGTTATTCTATTGGCTTTGGTCCAAGCTTACGCCCTAAACCTCCCAAAACCGCTACGCCCACACTTTTGAGAATTTGTTGGATTTTTTCATAATTTTATTAGTTTTGTAATCGATTTGTCAAAAAACTTTTTTCCACGCCCACTCTAACGCCCAAAACTGCCACACCCACACTTTTGAAAAATGTTTAGATTTTCCTTCGTTTTATTGTTTGTCTTGCCAATTGTATATCTGTATCAGGAAACTAAAGCTTGCGCGTGCACTTATATATATATTTACTTATACAAAAGACCAAGAACCGAACGTTTTATTTAGAACAAAATAAACAATAACTTTATAATAAATATAATAATATAATTATAATATAATATAATTATAATATAAATAATATGCACTAAACCGGCATAAAGGACAACAGAGATTCCTCTGCCATTCAAATACATATAAGAGAATAGATTGTTCAAATTTTTTTTAGACAAAAACCATTAGTTTTTTCGGCTTTTTACATATTTACTTTATTAAATATTGTATTAGGTTACATGAGGGGAGCTTGCTCATAAGAATCATAATTAATAATTGCTAAAAGCTGTTTGGCAATTTTATCTTCGTTGTCGGCTTCATCCAGATAAATTAACGTGCCTACGTTTTCTATCGCGCTCGCTCTCATCACGACAGAGCAGTATACGCAAACATTCGCGCTCGCTCTCATCACGACAGAGCTAAGTCCCGTTGCCCTTCGATTCCGTTAGATTTGCCGAAATCTCTTTCTCAACTCAAAAACAAGACGTCAAAGAAGAACATAGATCACATACGAGCATTTGTGCACATTACATACAGTGGAGCAAAGTCAGTATAAATAATGTCGAAGTTTGATCAACTGGTGCGAGTTCAAACTGACCGCATTGAGTCTTTGAAGCGCTTGTTCAGTAATGTGAAAAAGGACTCGAGTGTGCGGAAAACGGAAATATATTTCGAAAAACGTTTGAATCAAATCGACGAATATAACAAAGAATTTCATCAGACGCATCACATACTTATATGCATGGCAGACTACGAAGAAAGTGTGTATAAGCAACAAAATACAATCAGCCAATTCGAAGACCTAGGCATGGAAGTTTACTGTTTTGTGGCAGAAGAAAAGAAACGAATCTATCCAGTTACAGTGACGCACAACGAATCAACTAACTCCACAATAACAACACAGGTAGAGGAAGTACGGATACCATTTCCAAAATTACCAGTTCCGAAATTCTCTGGCAACTGCGCGGACCAAGTTTTCATGATGCATTTTTACGCTTGATTCACAATAATGAACGTCTGGATAAGATTCAAAGGTTCCATTTTTTAAAGGAAGCATTACCAGTAGGCCTGGACAACGACATTCGCCAAATCGCTTTAACTGAAGCAAACTACGAAGTCGCTTGGCCCACACTCCTACAACGGTATAACAACCCACGCATTGTGTTCGCCAGCCACATGAACATGCTCTACAACTTACCGAATCTTTCTAAAGAAAAATCTGCTGACATACGGTCTATGGTTAGTACAGTCAACGTCTGCATTGCCGCTTGCAATACCGTCAAGGCGCCATACCGTCAAGGCGCCACAGGGAGGAGATTTTTGGCTGACTCATTATCTAACAACCAAACTACCTAAAGACACTCACACAGCGTGGAAGCATCATCTGGGCAGCAAGATCGACGTTCCTTCATACAAAGATCTGCAACAGTTCCTCAATGATCGACTTGTTACGTTAGACGCTATTGAAAGCCGTAACGCGTGCAGCGGCATGAAACAGTCAAATGAAACTTCAGACGGTACTAAACGCGTGCGTGTGCACAGCGCCCACACCAGGTCGGGTGCTTCCGCGTCCGCTTGCTATCATTGTGACAATTTACACATCCTTCGAAGATGTCCGCAATTTCTTTGAATGGATTGCTACCAACGGAAAGAAGTGGCCAGCAGGGCAAAATTATGTCTAAATTGCCTGGGAAAATCGCACACACAAGCAAGCTGCCCCAGCAATAAGAATTGTCTTCATGGTGGTCAACGTCATCACACGATGTTACATTTTCCAGTAACACAGCCAACGCTGATAGCCTCCTCGACATCATGCCAAAGTTCGGCAGCCAGTTCAGAGGCCAAGCCGACTCTACAGTGCATGCCGAAGCACAACTCGCACTTCAATCACCGGAGTCGGTCAAGATTCAGGCCGACGCTGCAGATTCATCGTAAGTTGTTCGGTGCTAACAGCAACTAACCGAAATTTCTCGTTAAAGGTCGACAATGCTTATGTTCTGAACACGTTGACATCACACATGCCAAGTCAAAGTTTTCCAGCAGGAAACTGGAGTCATATCCATGGTCTCATGCTCGCAGACCCCTATTATTATAAATCCAAGCGAATCGATATAATTTTTGGAGCTGACGTTATGGCACAACTCTTGTTACCTGGAACTAAGATTGGCTTGCCAAACTAACCCATAGCGCAGAATAATCAACTCGGATGGGTTCTGTTAGGCAATGTTGGCAACACGCATATTACACGCCACATTCGTTGTAATCATGCCATAATAAACTCCGAAGAGCTGCTTAAAGTATTCTGCGAGGTAGAATCAGTTCCAGAACGCCCAAAGCTCTCCAAAGAAGATCAATGGTGCGAGTCTTTCTTTAAACAGACCCATCAACGTCAACCAGACGGCAGTTATCAAGTCCGTTTGCCATTCAAGAGGAACTTTGATCCCAGTATGACGCTCGGAAAATCTCATCAGATCGCCCTGAACAGATATCTTCAACTCGAAAGGCGCCTTCAAAGGGACCCAGACAAATGGAGCAGATACTGCAAAGGAATTGAAGAATATTTTCAACTAGGTCAAATCACGTTAGCAGAGACGAGCGAAAACTCAACCATAACCACGGATTTCTATGGTCAGCATGTTGCATCATGCGTGCTACCACATCTTGCAGTTTTCAAAGAAGAAAGCCTCACCACAAAACAAAGTATCGTTTTTGACGCATCGGCCCGGACCTCAAATGGCAGATCGTTAAACGATGTACTATGTGTAGGTCCCACGCTGCAAAATGATCTGCCAGCCGTTCTCTTAAATTGGAGACAATATCAGTTTGTTTTCACTGCCGATATACAACGAATGTATCGCTGTATCAATGTCCACCCTGATGACACGCAGTACCAGAGGATTTTATGGCGGGCGGCGGATGGCGTCATCAAACAGCATTGCTTAACTACCGTCACGTTTGGAACAGCGTCTGCACCTTATACAGCTAAAAGAATCATCCATCAAATAGCTGAAGACACACAGACAAAATATCCTATGGCATCCAACGTTCTCAAAAATGAGATATATTACGACGACATTCTCTCAGGCGATCATTCACAAGAGGCAGCAATACGGAAAAGTTTGCAAACTATGCTAGCTTTAAAATCTTCTTTTAAATCCTCTGGCATGGAGCTACGGAAATGGGCTAGTAATGACCAGGATCTGATGGCAACGATACCTCTCGAGCATCGATGCAAGCAGACATCCCTCAGTTGGGACAATGCGGACACCATCAAAACACTGGGTGTGTACTGGTTGCCCAAGCAAGATTGCTTCATTTATAAAATACAAGCAAATACTCCAGCCGGTATAACAAAACGGGAAATCCTATCGACCATAGCACGTTTATTTGATCCTCTTGGATTAATCGCTCGAGTTGTAATTTCAGCAAAGATTATATTGAAAGAAATTCCACTAGCGAAGCAATATCGCGAGGACGGATCGAGTACATCACTGGATTGGGATGAGCCAGTTCCCAACACCATTGCCGTCAAATGGCAACAATTTCGACAGCAACTAATGAATGTTAACACGATCAAAATACCACGCAGCGTCAAATTTATACCACAATTTAGTAGGGAGATACAACTGCACACCTTTTGCGATGGATCCTCCAGTGCTTACGCAGCAGCAGTGTATGCACGCACCCAACAGTCTGATGCGTCTTTCTATACAACTCTCATCGTTGCAAAATCAAAAATTTCGCCAACCAAGCCGTTAACAATACCGCGCACTGAGCTATGCGGTGCATTATTAGCTACCAAACAAATGGGTGCTGGAGAATAACCGATGGACCAATGCACACATATCTACCCTTTACTGGACCGATGATACCATTGTTCTGCACTGGATTAAAGGAGACATTACTAGGTGGAAAACGTTTGTAGCCAACCGGGTGTCTTACATTCTCGACCACACCTCAGCGTCTCAGTGGCACCACATAGACACGTCGGAAAACCCAGCAGATTGCGCAACCAGAGGCTTACCACCCAGCCAAATACCTGATGGGCCACCTCATGGGCCACCAATGAATAGTTGTGATGCCTCACTGCTTTGGCATCATAGTAATGGGGTTCGCAAATACAAATCATATGTGCACGATTTATCTTCAGTTTATTTCTCCAGTTAAATTCATTTTTTTGTACACATAAAATCTATGTCTTATCGCTATGACCGCAAAATTACAAGTTCCCTTTAGAAAGAATACAGTTGAGTTCAATTAGCATCGACACTTAGAATGTTAATCCGCTGTTATGACAGCTGTAGCACCGGGTGACTCCACTCATAATCCGTACATATACATAAGTAACATTATCCTACATATAATGTATCTCTTAACTTTGAGCACTTTGGTTACTACATATAATAAAAGATGTAATATTGTCGCGGATCGAATATTGTTATCGATAGGCTGGCTAGTTAGTATTTTTGAGAAGTCCGAATGTGGAAGGATTTGTAAGCCCATATGTGTCCGGGAAAATTTAGCTTTTCATTGTCGTGTAAGAGTTGGAGGACACACTGCGGTGAGCTAATAAGTTAAGTTAGTTGCACTTGTGCTCATTGAATTCTTCCAGAATAAAACGTGTTCTACTACCACGGATTAGTCTGCCCTTTCTTTCGGGAACCAATGCGTGGGGTGGCCGTTTAAGGCAACTCCATGTGACGCACTACGACAAATATAATATATTAATATATGTCGTGGCGAAAATAATGAGTATTCGTGTAGTCGCTGTTTACTTCTTCTCCATGTTCCCTTTACTATTATGCGTGTTCCTATTTATGAACACGTGGCGAAAATAATGAATGCGTGTAGTCGCCGTTTACTTCTTCTCCATGTTCCCTTTGCTATTATGTGTGTTCCTATTTATTGTCAATGTGTGAGGATGAATAGATGAATTATCTATGAACGGGATTTTGCAAAAACGAGAGCGATAGAGCTGTTGCTGAACGTGGCCACTTGCGCTGCTTGGTTAGAAAGGGAAAACTATATAATGAAAAGGGAATGCCAAAAATTGAGAAGAGACAAAGCAGGCTGCACGAAACTGGAGTGAGGGCATTAATCGTGGAGAAGCCAAAGCAGACGCAAGTGGACTCGTTGACTGCGCACAGCTGCATAAAATTATATAGTAAAAAGAGATTTGAGCGACGCTGTTATGGACGGACGGCGAGGCCCCTGATATTCTTAACCCGACATATACATACACTATAGTTAATTCACACTGCTATAATATTGCAGTTTAAGTAAATTTAGTATTTTGAAAAAAAAAACGAGTTCTGGGATTTTTCTCCATGTTTGACAAGTATAAGGGAGGTTATATAATAACAATTAATATTTAAAAATATAGTTAAAATTTGATTGTTTATACCAACGAAAAAAACAAATAAAGCCCAAACCAACGCATATCCTTAAACAAGAAAACATTATGCTCGACCTTACATTAAAGAGCTCGACCTTGCCCATCTTGTTACGCTTCACTGCAAAGACCCATTTTGACCCAATGGCCTTCTCACCTGCCGGCAAATCCACCAATTTTTATTTTTTTTATTTGCACGTAGACTCTCCACTCCTTCTGCATTGAGGTTCTCCATTCTTCAGGGTTTCTTATGGTTAACGCCTCCTTGACGCTTCTCTGACTTCGGTGGCTTCATTGTCTTCAGTGGATGACGCTTCTCCCTCTGAATCGTGTTGCCCGACAGACGCAACGTCGTCAACGTGTTTATCTGACACCTGGAAAACATCATCTTGTTTCATACCCTCAGCAACACAGATTGGAAGATGCTGCATCTCCACAAGTTGAACATCGGGAAAAGGTACTGCTTGCCCTGCCGTCATACCATCATCCTGGTCGTTCTCAAATACAATTACGTACAAGCAACACAGACATTCTTCCTGATAGGACTGAACAGGCGATAGCCCTTCGCAGTAAACTTCCTTTTAGTGGATTTGTTCAGCACGATAGCCTTCGAACCAAATATATTCAGATGGGACACATATGGCTTTCTTCCAGTCCAAGACTCGAACGGTGTTACATCAGATAATGCTGACGTCTCAGCGCGATTGCGTAGATAAGCAGCAGTATTGATATCTTCAGGCCATAGTGTGTCGCCGACGCCTGCGTGTATCATCATGGTCCTTGCCATCTCGACCAGGGTTCGTAAGCGCGCTCAGCTACACCGTTTTGTTGTGGGGTGTGCGGTACCGTCAATTGTCTCTTTATGCCGTTTTCTGTCAAGATAGATTGAAACGCTTTAGTTAAATACTCACGCCCGTTGTCGCTCCTTAATGCTTTCAACTTCTTGCCGCTTTGGTTTTCGGCAAATGCTTTAAACTCCTTGAATTTGGCCAGTATTTCATCTTTCGTCTTTATGAAAAACACAAACATGTATCTCGATTTGTCATCTACGAAGGTGACAAAATAGCGTGCACCTCCAACAGACGTCGTTTGTATTGGACCACAGATGTCACTATGCACAGTACTTCATTTGTGCGATTTCCAGAGGCTTTTGGGAAACTTTACACATATCTTGCTCTTTGCGCAACTCAAACAGTCATTTTCTTTTGCGCCACTTAAATATTTTTTCTTACTGAGTACCATTTCTTGTTTGATCATTTTGTTCAAGCTTGCAAAGTTTAAATGACCGAATCTCTGGTGGCACTTTCTTATTAAATTTGTTTTTAAAAAAAGTCATTAAAAGATTTTAAAAATCGATCTCTCACCGCACAAATGAGCCGATGCTCCCGAATCAAGGCACCACATATTTTTTGGCAATTCGCCAAGCTGTACAGTTGAACAGAGCACAGAGAATGGATTTGTTGGATTTTTTTCATAATTTTATTAGTTTTGTAATCGATTTGTCAAAAAACTTTTTTCCACGCCCACTCTAACGCCCAAAACTGCTACGCCCAAACTTTTGAAAAATGATCTCACCGCACAAATGAGCCGATGCACCCGAATCAAGGCACCACATATTTTTTGGCAATTCGCCAAGCTGTACAGTTGAACAGAGCACAGAGAATGGATTTCTCGGTATTTAAGTTTTCGCTCTCTCTATGTTCTCCTTTCCTTTGCCTAAAGTTTACAGCTTTGTGACCGCTGCGACCACAGATCCAACTAAATTAGCTGTTCTTTTCCCGTTAATCAGTTGCTGATTATTTACTTGCACACTCTTCTTAATGTCACTTTTCGGTTTTTATTTCGCAGACCGAATTCCAAATGCACCTTGTTCGCTTTTTGCAGAATGTTCTTCATTTGTCATACGCCTTTGCCCTTCCTCTTGTACATTTTTAATGTGGGCAACTCATTGCGCGATTCTATTGCAACTACGAAACTTTCAAACGATTCCGGCAGGAGAATACAAAGAACCTCTTGGATCACCAATTAGATTTATTTTAGTTTTTCGACAACCGCACAAAAATTGTTCTCATGACTTGAAAAAACTTCTGTTTCAGAGGGAGTGTGGATTTCACTAAGCCTTTGCCATGCCTCTACAGCCGTCTCACAGTTTTTTATATGGTTAATTTGGCTCTAGAGGTGGCTATACAGTGATAGCAGACAACTGTATGTGTGCACACGTATGCTCATGCATTGTAAATTTGACAAAATATGCCCTTAACCTTAGAAGTTCTTAGACTTTAAATCTATATTATTTTTGATCAATTGACACCATGCGAAAAATTCTTCTTTTGCATTGGCTTTTTTTAATATCACGAATAAAATTAAAAAAAAAAAATTTTTTTAATTTATGTTTAAAATTACAGTAGTTATAATAATTTCCTTTGTTTTTGATTTAATTATTTAGTATATTTATTAAGTCATTTAACTTAATATGATGTATGTAAATGATCCATTTTTATTATTTAAAATGCACATTAGATTCAGTTGTTTTTCAGTTTCAGTTTTTTTTTGTTACATTCAAATTTGATATTTTTAAAAAGCGCGCATCTTCATCATATTGCTACGAAATTGGCCAAAACTCCCCAAATATGTAAATTCGTTTTTTAGATCAGAATTGATTTCGGCAATAGTCTTTTAGCACAACACGCACACATATACCCGTTTTCGTCTATTGCTTTTACTCACACAAACAAGCAAATTCTACTTTTAGATTTCTTACGCTCTTAGCGTAAGCGAGCGAAAAGAGAGCAATTTTGGCCGTCCCCAAAAAAGTGGCTGCATAGTGCCAAAACTATGTATGGCCGTTACACATCTTGTTATTCTATTGTCTTTGGATTTTTTTAGACAAAAACCATTAGTTTTTTCGGATTTTTATATATTTACTTTATTAAATATTGTATTAGGTTACAAAAATGTACATAAGTAACATTATGCTACCTATAATGTATCTCTTAATTTTGAGCACTTTGGTTACCACATATAAAAGATGTAATATAATATATTAATATACATACACTATAGTTAATTCACACTGCTATAATATTGCAGTTTAAGTAAATTTAGTATTTTGAAAAAAAAAACGAGTTCTGGGATTTTTCTCCATGTTTGACAAGTATAAGGGAGGTTATATAATAACAATTAATATTTAAAAATATAGTTAAAATTTGATTGTTTATACCAACGAAAAAAACAAATAAAGCCCAAACCAACGCATATCCTTAAACAAGAAAACATTATGCTCGACCTTACATTAAAGAGCTCGACCTTGCCCATCTTGTTACGCTTCACTGCAAAGACCCATTTTGACCCAATGGCCTTCTCACCTGCCGGCAAATCCACCAATTTTTATTTTTTTTATTTGCACGTAGACTCTCCAACTCCTTCTGCATTGAGGTTCTCCATTCTTCAGGGTTTCTTATGGTTAACGCCTCCTTGACGCTTCTCTGACTTCGGTGGCTTCATTGTCTTCAGTGGATGACGCTTCTCCCTCTGAATCGTGTTGCCCGACAGACGCAACGTCGTCAACGTGTTTATCTGACACCTGGAAAACATCATCTTGTTTCATACCCTCAGCAACACAGATTGGAAGATGCTGCATCTCCACAAGTTGAACATCGGGAAAAGGTACTGCTTGCCCTGCCGTCATACCATCATCCTGGTCGTTCTCAAATACAATTACGTACAAGCAACACAGACATTCTTCCTGATAGGACTGAACAGGCGATAGCCCTTCGCAGTAAACTTCCTTTTAGTGGATTTGTTCAGCACGATAGCCTTCGAACCAAATATATTCAGATGGGACACATATGGCTTTCTTCCAGTCCAAGACTCGAACGGTGTTACATCAGATAATGCTGACGTCTCAGCGCGATTGCGTAGATAAGCAGCAGTATTGATATCTTCAGGCCATAGTGTGTCGCCGACGCCTGCGTGTATCATCATGGTCCTTGCCATCTCGACCAGGGTTCGTAAGCGCGCTCAGCTACACCGTTTTGTTGTGGGGTGTGCGGTACCGTCAATTATCTCTTTATGCCGTTTTCTGTCAAGATAGATTGAAACGCTTTAGTTAAATACTCACGCCCGTTGTCGCTCCTTAATGCTTTCAACTTCTTGCCGCTTTGGTTTTCGGCAAATGCTTTAAACTCCTTGAATTTGGCCAGTATTTCATCTTTCGTCTTTATGAAAAACACAAACATGTATCTCGATTTGTCATCTACGAAGGTGACAAAATAGCGTGCACCTCCAACAGACGTCGTTTGTATTGGACCACAGATGTCACTATGCACAGTACTTCATTTGTGCGATTTCCAGAGGCTTTTGGGAAACCCTTTACACATATCTTGCTCTTTGCGCAACTCAAACAGTCATTTTCTTTTGCGCCACTTAAATATTTTTTCTTACTGAGTACCATTTCTTGTTTGATCATTTTGTTCAAGCTTGCAAAGTTTAAATGACCGAATCTCTGGTGGCACTTTCTTATTAAATTTGTTTTTAAAAAAAGTCATTAAAAGTTTTTAAAAATCGATCTCTCACCGCACAAATGAGCCGATGCTCCCGAATCAAGGCACCACATATTTTTTGGCAATTCGCCAAGCTGTACAGTTGAACAGAGCACAGAGAATGGATTTCTCGGTATTTAAGTTTTCGCTCTCTCTATGTTCTCCTTTCCTTTGCCTAAAGTTTACAGCTTTGTGGCCGCTGCGACCACAGATCCAACTAAATTAGCTGTTCTTTTCCCGTTAATCAGTTGCTGATTATTTACTTGCACACTCTTCTTAATGTCACTTTTCGGTTTTTATTTCGCAGACCGAATTCCAAATGCACCTTGTTCGCTTTTTGCAGAATGTTCTTCATTTGTCATACGCCTTTGCCCTTCCTCTTGTACATTTTTAATGTGGGCAACTCATTGCGCGATTCTATTGCAACTACGAAACTTTCAAACGATTCCGGCAGGAGAATACAAAGAACCTCTTGGATCACCAATTAGATTTATTTTAGTTTTTCGACAACCGCACAAAAATTGTTCTCATGACTTGAAAAAACTTCTGTTTCAGAGGGAGTGTGGATTTCACTAAGCCTTTGCCATGCCTCTACAGCCGTCTCACAGTTTTTTATATGGTTAATTTGGCTCTAGAGGTGGCTATACAGTGATAGCAGACAACTGTATGTGTGCACACGTATGCTCATGCATTGTAAATTTGACAAAATATGCCCTTAACCTTAGAAGTTCTTAGACTTTAAATCTATATTATTTTTGATCAATTGACACCATGCGAAAAATTCTTCTTTTGCATTGGCTTTTTTTAATATCACGAATAAAATTAAAAAAAAAAAATTTTTTTAATTTATGTTTAAAATTACAGTAGTTATAATAATTTCCTTTGTTTTTGATTTAATTATTTAGTATATTTATTAAGTCATTTAACTTAATATGATGTATGTAAATGATCCATTTTTATTATTTAAAATGCACATTAGATTCAGTTGTTTTTCAGTTTCAGTTTTTTTTTGTTACATTCAAATTTGATATTTTTAAAAAGCGCGCATTTTCATCATATTGCTACGAAATTGGCCAAAACTCCCCAAATATGTAAATTCGTTTTTTAGATCAGAATTGATTTCGGCAATAGTCTTTTAGCACAACACGCACACATATACCCGTTTTCGTCTATTGCTTTTACTCACACAAACAAGCAAATTCTACTTTTAGATTTCTTACGCTCTTAGCGTAAGCGAGCGAAAAGAGAGCAATTTTGGCCGTCCCCAAAAAAGTGGCTGCATAGTGCCAAAACTATGTATGGCCGTTACACATCTTGTTATTCTATTGTCTTTGGATTTTTTTAGACAAAAACCATTAGTTTTTTCGGATTTTTATATATTTACTTTATTAAATATTGTATTAGGTTACAAAAATGTACATAAGTAACATTATGCTACCTATAATGTATCTCTTAATTTTGAGCACTTTGGTTACCACATATAAAAGATGTAATATAATATATTAATATACATACACTATAGTTAATTCACACTGCTATAATATTGCAGTTTAAGTAAATTTAGTATTTTGAAAAAAAAAACGAGTTCTGGGATTTTTCTCCATGTTTGACAAGTATAAGGGAGGTTATATAATAACAATTAATATTTAAAAATATAGTTAAAATTTGATTGTTTATACCAACGAAAAAAACAAATAAAGCCCAAATCAACGCATATCCTTAAACAAGAAAACATTATGCTCGACCTTACATTAAAGAGCTCGACCTTGCCCATCTTGTTACGCTTCACTGCAAAGACCCATTTTGACCCAATGGCCTTCTCACCTGCCGGCAAATCCACCAATTTTTATTTTTTTTATTTGCACGTAGACTCTCCAACTCCTTCTGCATTGAGGTTCTCCATTCTTCAGGGTTTCTTATGGTTAACGCCTCCTTGACGCTTCTCTGACTTCGGTGGCTTCATTGTCTTCAGTGGATGACGCTTCTCCCTCTGAATCGTGTTGCCCGACAGACGCAACGTCGTCAACGTGTTTATCTGACACCTGGAAAACATCATCTTGTTTCATACCCTCAGCAACACAGATTGGAAGATGCTGCATCTCCACAAGTTGAACATCGGGAAAAGGTACTGCTTGCCCTGCCGTCATACCATCATCCTGGTCGTTCTCAAATACAATTACGTACAAGCAACACAGACATTCTTCCTGATAGGACTGAACAGGCGATAGCCCTTCGCAGCAAACTTCCTTTTAGTGGATTTGTTCAGCACGATAGCCTTCGAACCAAATATATTCAGATGGGACACATATGGCTTTCTTCCAGTCCAAGACTCGAACGGTGTTACATCAGATAATGCTGACGTCTCAGCGCGATTGCGTAGATAAGCAGCAGTATTGATATCTTCAGGCCATAGTGTGTCGCCGACGCCTGCGTGTATCATCATGGTCCTTGCCATCTCGACCAGGGTTCGTAAGCGCGCTCAGCTACACCGTTTTGTTGTGGGGTGTGCGGTACCGTCAATTGTCTCTTTATGCCGTTTTCTGTCAAGATAGATTGAAACGCTTTAGTTAAATACTCACGCCCGTTGTCGCTCCTTAATGCTTTCAACTTCTTGCCGCTTTGGTTTTCGGCAAATGCTTTAAACTCCTTTAATTTGGCCAGTATTTCATCTTTCGTCTTTATGAAAAACACAAACATGTATCTCGATTTGTCATCTACGAAGGTGACAAAATAGCGTGCACCTCCAACAGACGTCGTTTGTATTGGACCACAGATGTCACTATGCACAGTACTTCATTTGTGCGATTTCCAAAGGCTTTTGGGAAACTCTTTACACATATCTTGCTCTTTGCGCAACTCAAACAGTCATTTTCTTTTGCGCCACTTAAATATTTTTTCTTACTGAGTACCATTTCTTGTTTGATCATTTTGTTCAAGCTTGCAAAGTTTAAATGACCGAATCTCTGGTGGCACTTTCTTATTAAATTTGTTTTTAAAAAAAGTCATTAAAAGATTTTAAAAATCGATCTCTCACCGCACAAATGAGCCGATGCTCCCGAATCAAGGCACCACATATTTTTTGGCAATTCGCCAAGCTGTACAGTTGAACAGAGCACAGAGAATGGATTTGTTGGATTTTTTTCATAATTTTATTAGTTTTGTAATCGATTTGTCAAAAAACTTTTTTCCACGCCCACTCTAACGCCCAAAACTGCTACGCCCAAACTTTTGAAAAATGATCTCACCGCACAAATGAGCCGATGCACCCGAATCAAGGCACCACATATTTTTTGGCAATTCGCCAAGCTGTACAGTTGAACAGAGCACAGAGAATGGATTTCTCGGTATTTAAGTTTTCGCTCTCTCTATGTTCTCCTTTCCTTTGCCTAAAGTTTACAGCTTTGTGGCCGCTGCGACCACAGATCCAACTAAATTAGCTGTTCTTTTCCCGTTAATCAGTTGCTGATTATTTACTTGCACACTCTTCTTAATGTCACTTTTCGGTTTTTATTTCGCAGACCGAATTCCAAATGCACCTTGTTCGCTTTTTGCAGAATGTTCTTCATTTGTCATACGCCTTTGCCCTTCCTCTTGTACATTTTTAATGTGGGCAACTCATTGCGCGATTCTATTGCAACTACGAAACTTTCAAACGATTCCGGCAGGAGAATACAAAGAACCTCTTGGATCACCAATTAGATTTATTTTAGTTTTTCGACAACCGCACAAAAATTGTTCTCATGACTTGAAAAAACTTCTGTTTCAGAGGGAGTGTGGATTTCACTAAGCCTTTGCCATGCCTCTACAGCCGTCTCACAGTTTTTTATATGGTTAATTTGGCTCTAGAGGTGGCTATACAGTGATAGCAGACAACTGTATGTGTGCACACGTATGCTCATGCATTGTAAATTTGACAAAATATGCCCTTAACCTTAGAAGTTCTTAGACTTTAAATCTATATTATTTTTGATCAATTGACACCATGCGAAAAATTCTTCTTTTGCATTGGCTTTTTTTAATATCACGAATAAAATTAAAAAAAAAAAAATTTTTTTAATTTATGTTTAAAATTACAGTAGTTATAATAATTTCCTTTGTTTTTGATTTAATTATTTAGTATATTTATTAAGTCATTTAACTTAATATGATGTATGTAAATGATCCATTTTTATTATTTAAAATGCACATTAGATTCAGTTGTTTTTCAGTTTCAGTTTTTTTTTTTGTTACATTCAAATTTGATATTTTTAAAAAGCGCGCATTTTCATCATATTGCTACGAAATTGGCCAAAACTCCCCAAATATGTAAATTCGTTTTTTAGATCAGAATTGATTTCGGCAATAGTCTTTTAGCACAACACGCACACATATACCCGTTTTCGTCTATTGCTTTTACTCACACAAACAAGCAAATTCTACTTTTAGATTTCTTACGCTCTTAGCGTAAGCGAGCGAAAAGAGAGCAATTTTGGCCGTCCCCAAAAAAGTGGCTGCATAGTGCCAAAACTATGTATGGCCGTTACACATCTTGTTATTCTATTGTCTTTGGATTTTTTTAGACAAAAACCATTAGTTTTTTCGGATTTTTATATATTTACTTTATTAAATATTGTATTAGGTTACAAAAATGTACATAAGTAACATTATGCTACCTATAATGTATCTCTTAATTTTGAGCACTTTGGTTACCACATATAAAAGATGTAATATAATATATTAATATACATACACTATAGTTAATTCACACTGCTATAATATTGCAGTTTAAGTAAATTTAGTATTTTGAAAAAAAAAACGAGTTCTGGGATTTTTCTCCATGTTTGACAAGTATAAGGGAGGTTATATAATAACAATTAATATTTAAAAATATAGTTAAAATTTGATTGTTTATACCAACGAAAAAAACAAATAAAGCCCAAATCAACGCATATCCTTAAACAAGAAAACATTATGCTCGACCTTACATTAAAGAGCTCGACCTTGCCCATCTTGTTACGCTTCACTGCAAAGACCCATTTTGACCCAATGGCCTTCTCACCTGCCGGCAAATCCACCAATTTTTATTTTTTTTATTTGCACGTAGACTCTCCAACTCCTTCTGCATTGAGGTTCTCCATTCTTCAGGGTTTCTTATGGTTAACGCCTCCTTGACGCTTCTCTGACTTCGGTGGCTTCATTGTCTTCAGTGGATGACGCTTCTCCCTCTGAATCGTGTTGCCCGACAGACGTAACGTCGTCAACGTGTTTATCTGACACCTGGAAAACATCATCTTGTTTCATACCCTCAGCAACACAGATTGGAAGATGCTGCATCTCCACAAGTTGAACATCGGGAAAAGGTACTGCTTGCCCTGCCGTCATACCATCATCCTGGTCGTTCTCAAATACAATTACGTACAAGCAACACAGACATTCTTCCTGATAGGACTGAACAGGCGATAGCCCTTCGCAGTAAACTTCCTTTTAGTGGATTTGTTCAGCACGATAGCCTTCGAACCAAATATATTCAGATGGGACACATATGGCTTTCTTCCAGTCCAAGACTCGAACGGTGTTACATCAGATAATGCTGACGTCTCAGCGCGATTGCGTAGATAAGCAGCAGTATTGATATCTTCAGGCCATAGTGTGTCGCCGACGCCTGCGTGTATCATCATGGTCCTTGCCATCTCGACCAGGGTTCGTAAGCGCGCTCAGCTACACCGTTTTGTTGTGGGGTGTGCGGTACCGTCAATTGTCTCTTTATGCCGTTTTCTGTCAAGATAGATTGAAACGCTTTAGTTAAATACTCACGCCCGTTGTCGCTCCTTAATGCTTTCAACTTCTTGCCGCTTTGGTTTTCGGCAAATGCTTTAAACTCCTTGAATTTGGCCAGTATTTCATCTTTCGTCTTTATGAAAAACACAAACATGTATCTCGATTTGTCATCTACGAAGGTGACAAAATAGCGTGCACCTCCAACAGACGTCGTTTGTATTGGACCACAGATGTCACTATGCACAGTACTTCATTTGTGCGATTTCCAGAGGCTTTTGGGAAACCCTTTACACATATCTTGCTCTTTGCGCAACTCAAACAGTCATTTTCTTTTGCGCCACTTAAATATTTTTTCTTACTGAGTACCATTTCTTGTTTGATCATTTTGTTCAAGCTTGCAAAGTTTAAATGACCGAATCTCTGGTGGCACTTTCTTATTAAATTTGTTTTTAAAAAAAGTCATTAAAAGTTTTTAAAAATCGATCTCTCACCGCACAAATGAGCCGATGCTCCCGAATCAAGGCACCACATATTTTTTGGCAATTCGCCAAGCTGTACAGTTGAACAGAGCACAGAGAATGGATTTCTCGGTATTTAAGTTTTCGCTCTCTCTATGTTCTCCTTTCCTTTGCCTAAAGTTTACAGCTTTGTGGCCGCTGCGACCACAGATCCAACTAAATTAGCTGTTCTTTTCCCGTTAATCAGTTGCTGATTATTTACTTGCACACTCTTCTTAATGTCACTTTTCGGTTTTTATTTCGCAGACCGAATTCCAAATGCACCTTGTTCGCTTTTTGCAGAATGTTCTTCATTTGTCATACGCCTTTGCCCTTCCTCTTGTACATTTTTAATGTGGGCAACTCATTGCGCGATTCTATTGCAACTACGAAACTTTCAAACGATTCCGGCAGGAGAATACAAAGAACCTCTTGGATCACCAATTAGATTTATTTTAGTTTTTCGACAACCGCACAAAAATTGTTCTCATGACTTGAAAAAACTTCTGTTTCAGAGGGAGTGTGGATTTCACTAAGCCTTTGCCATGCCTCTACAGCCGTCTCACAGTTTTTTATATGGTTAATTTGGCTCTAGAGGTGGCTATACAGTGATAGCAGACAACTGTATATGTGCACACGTATGCTCATGCATTGTAAATTTGACAAAATATGCCCTTAACCTTAGAAGTTCTTAGACTTTAAATCTATATTATTTTTGATCAATTGACACCATGCGAAAAATTCTTCTTTTGCATTGGCTTTTTTTAATATCACGAATAAAATTAAAAAAAAAAAAATTTTTTTAATTTATGTTTAAAATTACAGTAGTTATAATAATTTCCTTTGTTTTTGATTTAATTATTTAGTATATTTATTAAGTCATTTAACTTAATATGATGTATGTAAATGATCCATTTTTATTATTTAAAATGCACATTAGATTCAGTTGTTTTTCAGTTTCAGTTTTTTTTTGTTACATTCAAATTTGATATTTTTAAAAAGCGCGCATCTTCATCATATTGCTACGAAATTGGCCAAAACTCCCCAAATATGTAAATTCGTTTTTTAGATCAGAATTGATTTCGGCAATAGTCTTTTAGCACAACACGCACACATATACCCGTTTTCGTCTATTGCTTTTACTCACACAAACAAGCAAATTCTACTTTTAGATTTCTTACGCTCTTAGCGTAAGCGAGCGAAAAGAGAGCAATTTTGGCCGTCCCCAAAAAAGTGGCTGCATAGTGCCAAAACTATGTATGGCCGTTACACATCTTGTTATTCTATTGTCTTTGGATTTTTTTAGACAAAAACCATTAGTTTTTTCGGATTTTTATATATTTACTTTATTAAATATTGTATTAGGTTACAAAAATGTACATAAGTAACATTATGCTACCTATAATGTATCTCTTAATTTTGAGCACTTTGGTTACCACATATAAAAGATGTAATATAATATATTAATATACATACACTATAGTTAATTCACACTGCTATAATATTGCAGTTTAAGTAAATTTAGTATTTTGAAAAAAAAAAACGAGTTCTGGGATTTTTCTCCATGTTTGACAAGTATAAGGGAGGTTATATAATAACAATTAATATTTAAAAATATAGTTAAAATTTGATTGTTTATACCAACGAAAAAAACAAATAAAGCCCAAACCAACGCATATCCTTAAACAAGAAAACATTATGCTCGACCTTACATTAAAGAGCTCGACCTTGCCCATCTTGTTACGCTTCACTGCAAAGACCCATTTTGACCCAATGGCCTTCTCACCTGCCGGCAAATCCACCAATTTTTATTTTTTTTATTTGCACGTAGACTCTCCAACTCCTTCTGCATTGAGGTTCTCCATTCTTCAGGGTTTCTTATGGTTAACGCCTCCTTGACGCTTCTCTGACTTCGGTGGCTTCATTGTCTTCAGTGGATGACGCTTCTCCCTCTGAATCGTGTTGCCCGACAGACGCAACGTCGTCAACGTGTTTATCTGACACCTGGAAAACATCATCTTGTTTCATACCCTCAGCAACACAGATTGGAAGATGCTGCATCTCCACAAGTTGAACATCGGGAAAAGGTACTGCTTGCCCTGCCGTCATACCATCATCCTGGTCGTTCTCAAATACAATTACGTACAAGCAACACAGACATTCTTCCTGATAGGACTGAACAGGCGATAGCCCTTCGCAGTAAACTTCCTTTTAGTGGATTTGTTCAGCACGATAGCCTTCGAACCAAATATATTCAGATGGGACACATATGGCTTTCTTCCAGTCCAAGACTCGAACGGTGTTACATCAGATAATGCTGACGTCTCAGCGCGATTGCGTAGATAAGCAGCAGTATTGATATCTTCAGGCCATAGTGTGTCGCCGACGCCTGCGTGTATCATCATGGTCCTTGCCATCTCGACCAGGGTTCGTAAGCGCACTCAGCTACACCGTTTTGTTGTGGGGTGTGCGGTACCGTCAATTGTCTCTTTATGCCGTTTTCTGTCAAGATAGATTGAAACGCTTTAGTTAAATACTCACGCCCGTTGTCGCTCCTTAATGCTTTCAACTTCTTGCCGCTTTGGTTTTCGGCAAATGCTTTAAACTCCTTGAATTTGGCCAGTATTTCATCTTTCGTCTTTATGAAAAACACAAACATGTATCTCGATTTGTCATCTACGAAGGTGACAAAATAGCGTGCACCTCCAACAGACGTCGTTTGTATTGGACCACAGATGTCACTATGCACAGTACTTCATTTGTGCGATTTCCAGAGGCTTTTGGGAAACTTTACACATATCTTGCTCTTTGCGCAACTCAAACAGTCATTTTCTTTTGCGCCACTTAAATATTTTTTCTTACTGAGTACCATTTCTTGTTTGATCATTTTGTTCAAGCTTGCAAAGTTTAAATGACCGAATCTCTGGTGGCACTTTCTTATTAAATTTGTTTTTAAAAAAAGTCATTAAAAGTTTTTAAAAATCGATCTCTCACCGCACAAATGAGCCGATGCTCCCGAATCAAGGCACCACATATTTTTTGGCAATTCGCCAAGCTGTACAGTTGAACAGAGCACAGAGAATGGATTTGTTGGATTTTTTTCATAATTTTATTAGTTTTGTAATCGATTTGTCAAAAAACTTTTTTCCACGCCCACTCTAACGCCCAAAACTGCTACGCCCAAACTTTTGAAAAATGATCTCACCGCACAAATGAGCCGATGCTCCCGAATCAAGGCACCACATATTTTTTGGCAATTCGCCAAGCTGTACAGTTGAACAGAGCACAGAGAATGGATTTCTCGGTATTTAAGTTTTCGCTCTCTCTATGTTCTCCTTTCCTTTGCCTAAAGTTTACAGCTTTGTGGCCGCTGCGACCACAGATCCAACTAAATTAGCTGTTCTTTTCCCGTTAATCAGTTGCTGATTATTTACTTGCACACTCTTCTTAATGTCACTTTTCGGTTTTTATTTCGCAGACCGAATTCCAAATGCACCTTGTTCGCTTTTTGCAGAATGTTCTTCATTTGTCATACGCCTTTGCCCTTCCTCTTGTACATTTTTAATGTGGGCAACTCATTGCGCGATTCTATTGCAACTACGAAACTTTCAAACGATTCCGGCAGGAGAATACAAAGAACCTCTTGGATCACCAATTAGATTTATTTTAGTTTTTCGACAACCGCACAAAAATTGTTCTCATGACTTGAAAAAACTTCTGTTTCAGAGGGAGTGTGGATTTCACTAAGCCTTTGCCATGCCTCTACAGCCGTCTCACAGTTTTTTATATGGTTAATTTGGCTCTAGAGGTGGCTATACAGTGATAGCAGACAACTGTATGTGTGCACACGTTTGCTCATGCATTGTAAATTTGACAAAATATGCCCTTAACCTTAGAAGTTCTTAGACTTTAAATCTATATTATTTTTGATCAATTGACACCATGCAAAAAATTCTTCTTTTGCATTGGCTTTTTTTAATATCACGAATAAAATTTAAAAAAAAAAAAATTTTTTAAATTTATGTTTAAAATTACAGTAGTTATAATAATTTCCTTTGTTTTTGATTTAATTATTTAGTATATTTATTAAGTCATTTAACTTAATATGATGTATGTAAATGATCCATTTTTATTATTTAAAATGCACATTAGATTCAGTTGTTTTTCAGTTTCAGTTTTTTTTTTTGTTACATTCAAATTTGATATTTTTAAAAAGCGCGCATTTTCATCATATTGCTACGAAATTGGCCAAAACTCCCCAAATATGTAAATTCGTTTTTTAGATCAGAATTGATTTCGGCAATAGTCTTTTAGCACAACACGCACACATATACCCGTTTTCGTCTATTGCTTTTACTCACACAAACAAGCAAATTCTACTTTTAGATTTCTTACGCTCTTAGCGTAAGCGAGCGAAAAGAGAGCAATTTTGGCCGTCCCCAAAAAAGTGGCTGCATAGTGCCAAAACTATGTATGGCCGTTACACATCTTGTTATTCTATTGTCTTTGGATTTTTTTAGACAAAAACCATTAGTTTTTTCGGATTTTTATATATTTACTTTATTAATTACTTTATTTTTATTTACTTTTTATTTTATTTATTATTATTTACTTTATTTAAATAGTTAAATACTCACGCCCGTTGTCGCTCCTTAATGCTTTCAACTTCTTGCCGCTTTGGTTTTCGGCAAATGCTTTAAACTCCTTGAATTTGGCCAGTATTTCATCTTTCGTCTTTATGAAAAACACAAACATGTATCTCGATTTGTCATCTACGAAGGTGACAAAATAGCGTGCACCTCCAACAGACGTCGTTTGTATTGGACCACAGATGTCACTATGCACAGTACTTCATTTGTGCGATTTCCAGAGGCTTTTGGGAAACTTTACACATATCTTGCTCTTTGCGCAACTCAAACAGTCATTTTCTTTTGCGCCACTTAAATATTTTTTCTTACTGAGTACCATTTCTTGTTTGATCATTTTGTTCAAGCTTGCAAAGTTTAAATGACCGAATCTCTGGTGGCACTTTCTTATTAAATTTGTTTTTAAAAAAAGTCATTAAAAGTTTTTAAAAATCGATCTCTCACCGCACAAATGAGCCGATGCTCCCGAATCAAGGCACCACATATTTTTTGGCAATTCGCCAAGCTGTACAGTTGAACAGAGCACAGAGAATGGATTTGTTGGATTTTTTTCATAATTTTATTAGTTTTGTAATCGATTTGTCAAAAAACTTTTTTCCACGCCCACTCTAACGCCCAAAACTGCTACGCCCAAACTTTTGAAAAATGATCTCACCGCACAAATGAGCCGATGCTCCCGAATCAAGGCACCACATATTTTTTGGCAATTCGCCAAGCTGTACAGTTGAACAGAGCACAGAGAATGGATTTCTCGGTATTTAAGTTTTCGCTCTCTCTATGTTCTCCTTTCCTTTGCCTAAAGTTTACAGCTTTGTGGCCGCTGCGACCACAGATCCAACTAAATTAGCTGTTCTTTTCCCGTTAATCAGTTGCTGATTATTTACTTGCACACTCTTCTTAATGTCACTTTTCGGTTTTTATTTCGCAGACCGAATTCCAAATGCACCTTGTTCGCTTTTTGCAGAATGTTCTTCATTTGTCATACGCCTTTGCCCTTCCTCTTGTACATTTTTAATGTGGGCAACTCATTGCGCGATTCTATTGCAACTACGAAACTTTCAAACGATTCCGGCAGGAGAATACAAAGAACCTCTTGGATCACCAATTAGATTTATTTTAGTTTTTCGACAACCGCACAAAAATTGTTCTCATCTCAGCGTAAGCGAGCGAAAAGAGAGCAATTTTGGCCGTCCCCAAAAAAGTGGCTGCATAGTGCCAAAACTATGTATGGCTGTTACACATCTTGTTATTCTATTGTCTTTGGTCCAAGCTTACGCCCTAAACCTCCCAAAACCGCTACGCCCACACTTTTGAGAATTTGTTGGATTTTTTTCATAATTTTATTAGTTTTGTAATCGATTTGTCAAAAAACTTTTATCCACACCCACTCTAACGCCCAAAACTGCCACGCCCAAACTTTTGAAAAATGATTAGATTTTCCTTCGTTTTATTGTTTGTCTTGCCAATTGTATATCTGTATCAGGCAACTAAAGCTTGCGCGTGCACTTATATATATATTTACTTATACAAAAGACCAAGAACCGAACGTTTCATTTAAAACAAAATAAACAATAACTTTACGCATACAAATATAAAATAATATGCACTAAACCGGCATAAAGGACAACAGAGATTCCTCTGCCATTCAAATACCTATAAGAGAATAGATTTTTTTAGACAAAAACCATTAGTTTTTTCGGATTTTTATATATTTACTTTATTAAATCACTGGCGGGGTTGAAGCCTTTGCAGCCGAAACTAAAATGTTTTCAAGAGTTTCCGTTGACTTGTCTATATCCTCCTTTGTAGATAATGCCGTCGTTAGTTCTATGTGTGAACAGACATACTTTTGATACCTTGGCCAGTTTGTTCTAAAATTTGTGAGTCTATACGGTGGGTCGACGATGTGGGGGCGAGTTAGCATATTTAGAAAAACAGGTGAGTGATCTGATGATAAATCTGCTAGTGCTTCGGCGGTGACCATGTTGCGGGGGACATGTTTAGTAATTGCAAAATCGATCAGGTCTGGGATTTTTCTTGGGTCTGCTGGCCAGTATGTAGGCTTACCCGGGGATACATAGTCTAGCTTGTTTTCTGGCTTCGTAAGCGCATTGTACAATTGCTTACCCTTTGGCGACACAAGTCGAGATCCCCAATGGGTGTGCTTGGCGTTATAGTCACCCGCTGCGATGAACCTGTCACCTAGTGTGTTAAAGAATTCCATGAATTGATCCTCAGAGATTGGAAAGCGCGGTGGGCAGTAGACTGCGGCTAGAGTCGTTGAACCATTGTTGAGTTGTAAGGCTATGGACGTAGATTGTAAGTAGTTTTTGTCAAAATTGTTTAAGTGGTGGTGTTTTATGCGATTTCTGATGAGTATTCCAGTGCCTCCATGAGCTTTACCATCTGGATGATTTGTACCATAGAACAAGTATCCTGGTATATGAAAATTGTTTTTATTTGTGAGGTGCGTTTCTGATAGTAGCATTACGTCGATGTTTTTTTCGTAAATGAACTGTGTGAGCTCTTGTGTATGCCGTGAAACGCCATTTGCGTTCCACAGAGATATCCGTAGGGAAGCCATTATGGGGATTTTGAAGATACAAGAAGTTGAATCAGGATATTTTGGTTTTTCATGAGCTCTTGCAAAGTATTTTGCATGAACGTCATGAAGTCTTTCATGCTTTGCTGTAGGGATAGCATCATAGCTTCGATGCCACTTTGTTGTGTTTGTTGGATGTTTGTCGGTGTATGTTCGGAATGAGCAGTTCTTGTCGGTGGGGCGGGCACTTCTAGTCCGGATTTTAGGGCGCTAGCGAAAGAAATTGTTGGAGTAGTGCTTGGGACAGTTAGGGGTGGTTGAAAAATCGGTTGCGGAGAGTAGAAATTGACTTTGTTGTATGTATGTGCTGTGGCAATACGTTTGTTTAGGCGGCTCTTCAATTCTTTGTACACCACACAGCCTCTGTAGTTTGCAGTATGTTTTTCCCCGCAGTTACTGCATTTCTTCACAGACTTATCGTCCTTGTTTTTGGGGCAGTTTGCGGTAGTATGAGGAAACCAATGCAAGTAGTAGTATGCAAAACCAAACTACATCAAAACTAATCGCGAAATCGAGCGGCTGGTATTAGATAAACGACGCCTACGAAGGGATTGGCAGTCTAATAGATCACCAATTACTAAGCACATGCTTAAGATAGCCACACGCAGGCTTACCAATGCTCTCAAACAAGAGGAAAAAAACAGCCAACGTTCTTATATCGAGCAACTCTCTCCCACCAGCACTAAGTACCCTCTTTGGAGAGCTCACAGAAACCTAAAGACTCCAATAGCGCCAATTATGCCACTACGAAGTCCCTCTGGCACCTGGTTTCGAAGTGATGAAGAAAGAGCCAGTGCTTTCGCTGACCATTTACAAAATGTATTCCGACCAAATCCCTCTACCAACACATTTATTCTCCCTCCTTTAATAGCAGCCAATCTAGATCCTCAAGAACCCTTTGAATTCCGACCATGTGAACTAGCAAAGGTTATCAAAGAGCAACTGAACCCAAGAAAATCGCCTGGCTACGACCTAATAACTCCAAGAATGCTCATTGAACTCCCAAAGTGTGCTATTCTTCACATCTGCCTGTTGTTCAACGCAATCGCCAAGCTTGGATACTTCCCTCAAAAATGGAAAAAGTCGACCATAGTAATGATTCCAAAGCCAGGAAAAGATAAAACGCAGCCATCATCATATAGACCGATAAGCTTACTAACATGTCTTTCAAAGCTGTTTGAAAAAATGCTACTCCTTCGGATTAGCCCTCATCTTAGAATAAACAACACACTTCCAACACATCAATTTGGCTTTAGAGAAAAACATGGAACCATCGAACAGGTCAACCGAATCACGTCAGAAATTCGTACTGCTTTTGAACATCGAGAATACTGCACAGCCATTTTTCTAGACGTCGCGCAGGCATTTGACAGAGTGTGGCTCGATGGACTTTTGTTTAAAATAATCAAGCTGTTGCCCCAAAACACACATAAGCTACTGAAGTCATACCTATATAACAGAGTGTTTGCAATAAGATGCGATACAAGCACTTCACGCGATTGCGCAATCGAAGCTGGAGTGCCGCAAGGCAGTGTACTGGGTCCAATCTTATACACCCTGTATACGGCGGATTTCCCCATAGACTACAATCTAACAACCTCCACGTTCGCTGATGATACCGCGATACTCAGTCGCTCGAAATGCCCAATAAAAGCCACGGCACTCCTATCCCGACACTTAACATCTGTAGAACGATGGCTTGCCGACTGGAGAATTTCAATAAATGTTCAAAAATGCAAGCAGGTTACCTTTACCTTAAACAAACAAACATGCCCACCACTGGTCTTGAATAACATATGCATTCCACAAGCCGACGAGGTAACATATCTGGGAGTTCATCTGGACAGGCGGCTCACTTGGCGCAAACATATAGAAGCCAAATCGAAACATCTTAAACTTAAAGCAAGGAACCTCCACTGGCTCATAAATGCTCGCTCTCCACTTAGTCTGGAGTTCAAAGCTCTTCTATACAACTCCGTCTTAAAACCTATCTGGACTTATGGCTCCGAGCTGTGGGGCAACGCATCCAGAAGTAACATAGACATTATTCAGCGAGCACAGTCAAGAATTCTGAGAATTATCACTGGAGCGCCGTGGTACCTTCGGAACGAAAACATACACAGAGACCTAAAAATCAAATTAGTAATCGAAGTAATAGCTGAGAAAAAAACGAAGTATAACGAAAAGCTGACCACCCATACAAATCCCCTCGCAAGAAAACTAATCCGAGTATGCAGTCAAAGCCGGCTGCACCGCAACGACCTCCCAGCCCAGCAATAAACTTATTAGGGCATTAATGAAAAAAAAAAAACTATCACTAAGTGAAAGTTAATTAAGTTAGATTAAGATTTGAACACTTATTGTTAGTCTCTTAACACAAAGGGAAGATTCAATAAATAATAAAAATTAAAAAAAAAAAAAAAAAAAAAACTTTATTAAATATTGTATTAGGTTACAAAAATGTACATAAGTAACATTATGCTACCTATAATGTATCTCTTAATTTTGAGCACTTTGGTTACCACATATAAAAGATGTAATATAATATATTAATATACATACACTATAGTTAATTCACACTGCTATAATATTGCAGTTTAAGTAAATTTAGTATTTTGAAAAAAAAAACGAGTTCTGGGATTTTTCTCCATGTTTGACAAGTATAAGGGAGGTTATATAATAACAATTAATATTTAAAAATATAGTTAAAATTTGATTGTTTATACCAACGAAAAAAACAAATAAAGCCCAAATCAACGCATATCCTTAAACAAGAAAACATTATGCTCGACCTTACATTAAAGAGCTCGACCTTGCCCATCTTGTTACGCTTCACTGCAAAGACCCATTTTGACCCAATGGCCTTCTCACCTGCCGGCAAATCCACCAATTTTTATTTTTTTTATTTGCACGTAGACTCTCCAACTCCTTCTGCATTGAGGTTCTCCATTCTTCAGGGTTTCTTATGGTTAACGCCTCCTTGACGCTTCTCTGACTTCGGTGGCTTCATTGTCTTCAGTGGATGACGCTTCTCCCTCTGAATCGTGTTGCCCGACAGACGCAACGTCGTCAACGTGTTTATCTGACACCTGGAAAACATCATCTTGTTTCATACCCTCAGCAACACAGATTGGAAGATGCTGCATCTCCACAAGTTGAACATCGGGAAAAGGTACTGCTTGCCCTGCCGTCATACCATCATCCTGGTCGTTCTCAAATACAATTACGTACAAGCAACACAGACATTCTTCCTGATAGGACTGAACAGGCGATAGCCCTTCGCAGTAAACTTCCTTTTAGTGGATTTGTTCAGCACGATAGCCTTCGAACCAAATATATTCAGATGGGACACATATGGCTTTCTTCCAGTCCAAGACTCGAACGGTGTTACATCAGATAATGCTGACGTCTCAGCGCGATTGCGTAGATAAGCAGCAGTATTGATATCTTCAGGCCATAGTGTGTCGCCGACGCCTGCGTGTATCATCATGGTCCTTGCCATCTCGACCAGGGTTCGTAAGCGCGCTCAGCTACACCGTTTTGTTGTGGGGTGTGCGGTACCGTCAATTGTCTCTTTATGCCGTTTTCTGTCAAGATAGATTGAAACGCTTTAGTTAAATACTCACGCCCGTTGTCGCTCCTTAATGCTTTCAACTTCTTGCCGCTTTGGTTTTCGGCAAATGCTTTAAACTCCTTGAATTTGGCCAGTATTTCATCTTTCGTCTTTATGAAAAACACAAACATGTATCTCGATTTGTCATCTACGAAGGTGACAAAATAGCGTGCACCTCCAACAGACGTCGTTTGTATTGGACCACAGATGTCACTATGCACAGTACTTCATTTGTGCGATTTCCAGAGGCTTTTGGGAAACTTTACACATATCTTGCTCTTTGCGCAACTCAAACAGTCATTTTCTTTTGCGCCACTTAAATATTTTTTCTTACTGAGTACCATTTCTTGTTTGATCATTTTGTTCAAGCTTGCAAAGTTTAAATGACCGAATCTCTGGTGGCACTTTCTTATTAAATTTGTTTTTAAAAAAAGTCATTAAAAGTTTTTAAAAATCGATCTCTCACCGCACAAATGAGCCGATGCTCCCGAATCAAGGCACCACATATTTTTTGGCAATTCGCCAAGCTGTACAGTTGAACAGAGCACAGAGAATGGATTTCTCGGTATTTAAGTTTTCGCTCTCTCTATGTTCTCCTTTCCTTTGCCTAAAGTTTACAGCTTTTTGGCCGCTGCGACCACAGTTCCAACTAAATTAGCTGTTCTTTTCCCGTTAATCAGTTGCTGATTATTTACTTGCACACTCTTCTTAATGTAACTTTTCGGTTTTTATTTCGCAGACCGAATTCCAAATGCACCTTATTCGCTTTTTGCAGAATGTTCTTCATTTGTCATACGCCTTTGCCCTTCCTCTTGTACATTTTTAATGTGGGCAACTCATTGCGCGATTCTATTGCAACTACGAAACTTTCAAACGATTCCGGCAGGAGAATACAAAGAACCTCTTGGATCACCAATTAGATTTATTTTAGTTTTTCGACAACCGCACAAAAATTGTTCTCATGACTTGAAAAAACTTCTGTTTCAGAGGGAGTGTGGATTTCACTAAGCCTTTGCCATGCCTCTACAGCCGTCTCACAGTTTTTTATATGGTTAATTTGGCTCTAGAGGTGGCTATACAGTGATAGCAGACAACTGTATGTGTGCACACGTATGCTCATGCATTGTAAATTTGACAAAATATGCCCTTAACCTTAGAAGTTCTTAGACTTTAAATCTATATTATTTTTGATCAATTGACACCATGCGAAAAATTCTTCTTTTGCATTGGCTTTTTTTAATATCACGAATAAAATTTAAAAAAAAAAAAATTTTTTAAATTTATGTTTAAAATTACAGTAGTTATAATAATTTCCTTTGTTTTTGATTTAATTATTTAGTATATTTATTAAGTCATTTAACTTAATATGATGTATGTAAATGATCCATTTTTATTATTTAAAATGCACATTAGATTCAGTTGTTTTTCAGTTTCAGTTTTTTTTTTCTTACATTCAAATTTAATATTTTTAAAAAGCGCGCATTTTCATCATATTGCTACGAAATTGGCCAAAACTCCCCAAATATGTAAATTCGTTTTTTAGATCAGAATTGATTTCGGCAATAGTCTTTTAGCACAACACGCACACATATACCCGTTTTCGTCTATTGCTTTTACTCACACAAACAAGCAAATTCTACTTTTAGATTTCTTACGCTCTTAGCGTACACATCTTAGCCGTTACACATCTTGTTATTCTATTGTCTTTGGTCCAAGCTTACGCCCTAAACCTCCCAAAACCGCTACGCCCACACTTTTGAGAATTTGTTGGATTTTTTTCATAATTTTATTAGTTTTGTAATCGATTTGTCAAAAAACTTTTTTCCACACCCACTCTAACGCCCAAAACTGCAACGCCCAAACTTTTGAAAACTGATTAGATTTTCCTTCGTTTTATTGTTTTTCTTGCCAATTGTATATCTGTATCAGGCAACTAAAGCCTGCGCGTGCACTTATATATATATTTACTTATACAAAAGACCAAGAACCGAACGTTTTATTTAAAACAAAAAAAAACAATAACTTTACGCATACAAATATAAAATAATATGCACTAAGCCGGCATAAAGGACAACAGAGATTCCTCTGCCATTCAAATACCTATAAGAGAATAGATTTTTTTAGACAAAAACCATTAGTTTTTTCGGCTTTTTATATATTTACTTTATTAAATATTGTATTAGGTTACAAAAATGTACATAAGTAACATTATCCTACCTATAATGTATCTCTTAATTTTGAGCACTTTGGTTACTACATATATTAAAAGATGTAATATAATATATTAATATACATACACTATAGTTAATTCACACTGCTATAATATTGCAGTTTAAGTAAATTTAGTATTTTGAAAAAAAACGAGTTCTGGGATTTTTCTCCATGTTTGACAAGTATAAGGGAGGTTATATAATAACAATTAATATTTAAAAATATAGTTAAAATTTGATTGTTTATACCAACGAAAACAACAAATAAAGCCCAAACCAACGCATATCCTTAAACAAGAAAACATTATGCTTAATCTACCTTAACATCATAATAACCTCCTAATATTTTTTAGCAGAATTTTAGAATTTGTCATTATTTTGTTCATTATTCAAATACAAACCAGCTCAACACTACTTTTAAAATTCTAAGTGCATTACAAACTCTTCACAGCTGTTAGTAGACTACACAATGAAGTGATATTTGATAATTTGTAATAATTTTACTTCTTAATGCTGACCGATATTGTGAAATAAAAAAAGCTTAAAACAAAATCGTATTTTTTATGAACTTTGCTGACACGAAACTTCATTTTATAATCAGACTTCTAGGGAAGGGCAATACGTCCATTAATGTTTACCTCTTGGAGACTAGCCTGGGCTTCAGAAAGTTCACTTCAATTACAATCACTTTTATTTTGTTTTGAGCTTGCATTAATATTTCTTTGTAGCCATGCCTCATTATTTTTTTTATGACTATACAGCATTTCAAATTAATTCGCCTTCTTGTGCCCATTCTCCATTGATATTTTCTGAAATATTGCACAGTTACAGTTTTTGGAATCACCTGGCAAGAATTGAGGTTGTTTTATGGATTGCTCAAAGCGTGTCTTGTACGTATATATGGACTGTAAGGGCACGTGCAAGAGCTCAACGATTTGTGTGAAGTCGACAACTGTGAAAACAAGATTTTTACTAATTAAATATCTAAGTATTATATGACAGTTGTGACAATAAATGTGTTTACCATCATCTGCTGTTATGTGACCGTGTCGGATAAGAAAATCAATCACCACAGGCGCTGAAGTTGTCTTGAAATCTGAAGTAAAAACGCGCTCCACACAGTCCTTGGCTGTTAGCAGCTCAAAGGCCTGGACCTCCCCGTCAGCGTTTTGAGGCACAAAGTCAAGTGGTAGCTCTAAGTCGAAAACATATTCGGTATTGGGAAAAAGTCCTTGTCGGCTTTCAAAGTAAAATGAGACACATCCTGCGGACACCAAATTCTTGACTAGGTCAGAAGGAATTGATGCCTCCTCTGCAGCCTCCTTAATGGCTGTTTCCTTAATACCAAAGCCGACTGAAAGTCCACCGCCTACCATATTGTCCCACTTTCCAGGCCAGGTCTCTTTTGTGTTTGACCGCTGCTGCAGCCAAATGCATAGTCCAAGCGTCGGATGTCTTACGTAACCGTTTATATCGACGCCGTACTTGCGCACTCCAAAGAGCGGAGTAGCAGCTCGTTCCATTTTAAGTAGAGCTCTGCAGTCTGCTTTTACCTCGAAATACTCATCTCTCCATCCCTGTAATGCAGGAAAAAGTCCCTCGGAGCGCAAGTTACGCAAAACCTTTTCCAGTTGCTCAGTGCGCTCGTTATAGTCACGAAAAGCAGGATTTAGCTCTACCAAACCCTGTGGTTGTTTAAGTATTTTTACCAGTATTCTATATATAGATTTGACTCACCTGTTTAGTTTGCTCACAAGCACGAATGCAAAATACTTCAGGATACTTTTCGAGATGTTTTAAAACATCTGACTTAATAAGACCAACTTGTTTCCCCTCTACCACAAATGGACGAATGTCACACTTATGAATACCTTTAATAAAAAGAAATTTATAAATTACATTTTTGTCTTTAAAGGCTAGTATACTCTGTATTTAACTCTGTTGTCTTTATATCATCTTTAAAGGCTAGTTTTAGTCTGTCTCACAGGAGAATCAGAGGCTTAAGAACATGTAAATGAACAATTAACAAGAGTATGCTATACACGAGTACCTTTATAACAGGCAGCCGTCACTTGTGGGAGAAAGAGAAAGTTCAATATTATTTTTGGAATATCGATCGATAAATACAAATTTTCGAAAATGTGGGCTGGGAGTTTCAGGCGTGGCCAAAAATTTGTATCATACCGATAGAAATTGGAAAGACATATAATAAAATGAAAAAATCTCAATATATTTTTCAAAAATGTGTGAGTGGCCGTTTTTGGTCGTTAGAGTGGGAGTGGCCAATTTTTTTTTGGCAGAAATAGATAGAAATTTACAAGACTAAAAAAAAATATGAAAAAATATCATATCAAACCATTTTCAAAAGTGTGGGCGTGGTTTTGGTATACCGTTAGAAATTGGTAAGACAAACAATATAACGAAGAAAAATCAAAACATTTTTCAAAATTGAGCGTGACTGGTTTGTGGGCGTGGCAAAAAGCGTTTTGGCAAAGCGTTAGAAGAGAAGTGGTCAAATGTGATATTTTTAATTTCTTTGTCTTGTAAATATCTATTGATTTGACAAAAAATACCAAGGGCCTCGTCCCTCGAAAAACGGAAAAAATGTTCCCATTCTGTTTCCCAATATCGATTCTTTTAGGTTTTATTTCTTTATTTTAACAAAGGGTAAATGAATGCTACTGTGGTAATGTTTATTGTCTAATTTTAGCTTCCTCTTTTTTTATGATAACAAATTTTGGCAAGAATATATTTGTTAAGATCATTTACTCTAGACAGACGGACCAAAGACAAGAATAACAAGATGCGTAACGGCCACAAATTGGTTTTGCGTTTTGACTATAACTAAACATAAACACTGACGACATACTTCAACGGGAGACTGTGAGCGATACAATTAAGTTCATCATTATTTAATCTTGTAAATTAAATGAAGTTTTGATCTGGAATTGTTATTACAACTTTTGTAATTTAAAACATAAATTTAAAAAAAAAAAAATATGCTGTAGCCTTTCTTGACATACAACAGGCATTTGACAGAGTATGACACCCTCAGTTGTATTTGGATATTAAAAAGTTTTCTGAAAGATCGAACATTTCAAGTCTCTGCTGATGGATTCAAATCGTCAACGAAGACAATTGAACCTGGAGTTCCCCAAAGAAGCGTCCTAGTCCCTACCCTACACTCAATAATTGCTTCATGCCGAACGGCTCACCAAACGTAGCCACAGTATTTTATATAGCTTATTTTATTTATATGATGTGATTTATTTGAATAATTATCGTGAGGCAATACAAAATATGAGTCGCAAATAATCAAAAATAATATAGATTTACAGTATAAGAACTTGCAAAGTGAAGTGCATATTTTATAATATTTACAATGTGCACACATACAGTGGTCGGCTGTCACTGTGTGGGTACAAGAGAGCTGCTGGCGGTTGTTGAGCTCTTGAATAAAAATTGGAGAGCGTGGAGCCATCACGAAATAAGCGCGTGCTAAAAAATCGTATGGCGTTACGAATCTTGTTATTCTAATGTCTTTGGATGGACGGATATAAAGACGTGGACAGATCAAAAGAAACGCTTCTGTGTATACCTTAACATACTTCTAAACGAATCTTTTGTACTCGGACATCCTCAGGTAATCGAATTCGAAAGAATTTTACGATTTCGATTTGAAATCGTAAAATCGGTGCTGCAGCTCTCGAAGCCTTAAATTTTTTTCGATTTGTAAAACACACACTTTTCTCTTGCCGAAATGAAAAGTAAATGTTTTTTTATATTAAATCAAATTTTACATCCAACTAAGTAGTGATCACCAAAGGATAATTTTGCCATTAAGTTATTTTATAAATAAATTTATTTCTGACCCGACCTCAGATTTAAATTTAATTTAATTACTTAAATTTTCTAAGCGCAGTAAAAAAGTAATTGCGAACATCGGAATTAAAACTGTGAAGAAGTCATCAACCTTAACATCTGTTCACTGTTTACAGACCAATAAAAATGCACAAATGGGTTATATTAATACACAAATATGTTCTGTTTTAATAAGAGATGCAGCAAAAGATTACAAAAATAGTTTTGCTGAATAGATAACACGATAAAAAAAGAAAAGAAAAAAGAAGGGCGAATAGCGAGACTCTTAAACCTATGCCAGCATTACTAGTTGGTGGCGCTTGATCTAACTCTTTATATTTCTTTTACAAAAACATGTTAGCTTTTCCCAATCCAACACACACAAGCCGCAAAGGCTATCACGCCCATAATTTTTAAAACAATTTCAGTCTTCTTTTAACTGAAATTGATTCAATAAGCCAAAAAAAAGTCATCCACTTTTTAAGAAGTGGGTCTATGTCGCAGGTCATACAATTATGCTTCTAGTGTTCTGCAGTACCATGCTCACTAGAAACTCCCTTGCTAATTTTTAGTTAATGCTGCATATAAAATAATTTTAGTTCTGCTTATGAAATCGTGACATAATACTTCAATATACAATATATCTGTTGATTTTTAAGGATTAAAAAATGTTTACAGCGAAAAATCAGAGCAAAGTTATTTTGTGTGCGAACCACTGGTTTAGCTATAATTTTAGAGTATAAATGAATAGAATATACAAAAAATATACTATAAGATAAGATAAATATATTCCACATATATCAAAAGAACAGTTCACTAAAATATGAATTGAATACCAATGATGGCTTGGAGGATTTTAATGTGATTCGGGAACTGTAAAATCGCATATCTGTTTTAGAAGCAGCAAAATCGACTTCCGCAATTGTTTAATATCAGCGTTTTAAACAATAAAATCTTATTAAAATGCCTCAAATAAAATAATAGTTTTGAAAATATAAGTACAGTGTTTAAGCGCCAGGCAATACTACGAGTTTATTTTGTATGTATGGCTTTTTTCTCTACAGAAGCCCTGTTTTTACTTTTCAGCAGCCAGGTATATGAAAATGCTGCAGAAACATATTTGTTCATCGAATTAAAATATAGTGAGCAAATTGGATAAAAGTTGTATAAAGACTTGTGGGTATTGGAGTTTGCTCTGCAAAGGGTATATCGGCTGAAAATATCAAAACAATTTTCAATAGTGTAGGCGTTTCAGTTTTAAGCGTTCACTTTTAAGGGTTTTGTGGGCGTAAGTGTGGGAGTGGCAAAACATTGTTTGTTAAAACGACAAAAGCTTACAAGACTGTTCAAATGAAGCTACTAATAAACTATCGCAAATCATGTAGTTAAAACTTATCTGTAGGCGATATTTGGAATTGTAATTAAACACTATGAAAAGTTACACGGAATATATAAAACAAGAGTGCAGTTTACAAATAAACGAAATTTTATTTTATTTTACACTATTTTTTAGGCATAATAATATAATAAGGCAAGACAAACATATTCGGTGTAATCCAAAATGAAATATCCAATTCCACTTGTAATTCTGCAAGATACAGATAAAGTATATTATTAAAACATAACCAGCACTAGTTTGAATTCAAACCAACACCCATAAAAATGTGTGTATATTTTCATTTTATTAATGCTGTTAAAAAATAAAAACATTTTAAAAAAAGAAAAATGGACAGAAGAATTAATAAAAAATATAAATATAATTAACAAATTACTTACTTGCAACATACAAACCCAAATTGGAAGCATCCACCACATATCTGATCGCTAGCGTCTTTAACAGTTAAATAAAAAAAATGCAAGTGAATTGACACAAGAAAAGGACCGTTTTAATCATTTTCTTGGTACGCCCACAAATCACACTTTTGAAAAATATTTTCATATTTTTTCGTTTTAATATTAGTGTAGCCAATATCTATCGGAACACCAAAAGCATTTTGGCAACGCCATATTTAACTCTCACAAACCCACTCATAACTGAAACGCCCATAGTTATACCCGTTACTCGTAGATGAAATGGGTATACTAGATTCATTGAAAGGTATGTAGCAGGCAGAAGAAAGCAATTTCCGAATATATAAAGTATATATATATATATATAAAGATCTAGCCAAGATCCGCCTGTCTGTATGAACGTCGAGATCTCAGGAACTATAAAAGCAAGAAGGTTGAGATTCAGCATACGGATTCTAGAGACAAAGACGCAGAGCAAATTTCTTTAGCTTAGTAGCGGGTTTAGCATAGTCGAGAAATTTGACTACTCGTATAGCGTTCTCTCTTGGTTTAGGGACAGCAACTTGACAGCAATCTTAAGAAGTTTTATGGCATTTTCTTAAAAAATCCAATGAAGTTTGGAAAAAAAAGTACACTCCAAAAATACGAGGACTTACGCATTACGAAAAGCGTAGAATACTGCCGGAAGTGTTAAACTCGAAGTGCTCAGCTGTCAAATTTCGGTCAAATTTGGAGTTAAATCTACTAAATCTAACGTACGAAGTGAGAAGAGATGATAAACTTGTGAACCATTCACAATAAAAAAAGCACCGCTAACCAACGTTTGTAAGAAATGATTTTAGCTGATTTTGCTTAAAAAAATGTCATGGAAAAATAAATGATACAAAATTGTTTTTTATTTCTCAGCTAAACAATTCAATTTGGATTGGAAGGCTGTTTTTATTTTCTAAATCCACGATACAAGACAAGAAAATCATGAGTGATCATAGTGATGTGAATGGCTCAATGGTGTGATTAATCAGATTTGTTAATCAAAAATAAGCGCCACTCGCGACAAAAAACCTCTGGTGAAGAACATTAAAGTGAACATTTCAACAATAAAGAGTCTAAGTTATCCAACCCGTAAATATAGCACTCTGCCCCAGTTAATAAACAAATTTCAAACTCCAATCTCAGCAGCATTTCCATTGTCCGGTTTTGTCGCCAGCACTTAGCACTTAGTGTAATAGACTTAATTAATCAGTTTGAAACTCTTACAAATCCAGATTTGGCTTTCTATATTAAATACCAACAGAACAAGAACGAGCATTTATGTCTTATAGGGGCGCTTCGTTATCCCATCCCAAAGGTCAATATAATCACTAAGACGGTTACGAGCATACATTGGTTTTGCACTATGCAACTAATCATTTGGGGCGAAAAAAATCTCTTCGGTTATATGGGTGCGTACTTGCGTATAAAGATTTATAATGATTGCATATATATAAAGATTGATTTTAAAAACAACATCAATTTTGATCACATTATTTTTTAGAAATCTATTTGCTTTGGAATCAATCGTTTAGTGCCCTTTGAAAATAACCGGGCGATGAAGATGGAAAGTTAAAGTTTGGTACAAAGAGCCTTAACTAGATTACACTATTTTAAACCTTAAAAAATTATACGGGTAGGGAGATAAGTGGGGTGGGGAAGAGGATTGTCGAGACTACTCTTTTCTATTCGGTAGTGTTGCCAATCTGTCTGCATATCGGATGCTGTAAGGGTTGATCACCAATCGGAATTATTCGGAGGATCCCTTAGGATACCGTATTTTCAGACGTACCAAGGAAGCCCAAGCGCACGTTTTTGAATAGTTCTCAGCCCCCAGTTTTGGAGGGCGTTCCGATAACATAATTACCAACAAGCACTGAATGGAACAAAACAAAACAAAAATACGTGCGTTTTGAAAATAAAGCACAGAATACAACAAAACAATCGTACGTTCTGAGCGAGTTGAAGCGATAAAGCAGGTTGCAAACTGCTCTCTCGCTTTGCTCTTACTTTATCGCTTAAACTCGCAACTCGCTTCGCTCTCACTCTGACATCTTTCAAGCGATTGTACTTAAAAATGCATGCAGTGGTTTATCGCTCGTTCTCGCCCAATATTATCGCGTCGCTTTTCGCGCGCACTCTGTCGTTAGCCTAGGATTTTAGTTGAGTCCTGCAGTTTTCATGACTACAAGAGCCAGTTCAGCTAGCTTTTGAAGGCACTTTGTCTTTATTGCTGTTATTTATTGTTTGATCCAGTTGGACTCCCAGGTAGCAGTGGGAGTTTACGTTGCCTATCATCCCACCACTGTAAGTTGGGCCAGTGCAGGTGCCGGTTTAAACAACTTTGAAAAGGTTGGAAGAATTGGGCTATATGAGTCTATCTGCACGATTGTCAATGTCATCAGGTCATCGTGTCTTCCTCAGATAAAGTGCCTTCAGATGGAGATTGACTTTTTTCGGAGTGGTATATCTCATGGGGTGGGCAGATTGAGTAGGCACAACCAAAAAGTTTACGACTTCTTCTCGGTGGGAGTCGTCCGTCAGTTGGAAGGGGGTGAAGATGGAGAACAAACGGTCAGCAAATACATTCGCTATGTCACCATCCGTATATTGACCCATATGCCAATATGCCATTGTGTTCGTGTACTGGCGAATGACAGAGCAGCTGCCTTTTTATTCCTCTCGTTAACTTCCAGACTGAGAAGTCACTGTTGTTTTAGAAAAAGTAACAACATTTTCACTAGAGCGCAGTTCTGATTTACTTGGTGATGGATTCATGTTTTCTGCATAGCCGGTTCAGAGACCGGCTAAACTTTTAGACCAGCTTAAAGCTTGTGGTATTAAAACTTAAACCTCTCTTTCAAGCGCAGTGGACCAGCAGTACGTAAAATAAGCGCGCATTACAAAATTTTTTTTCCAATAAGATAAAGCACGGCTATGTTAAGACGTCTTGATACACCATGAATCGACCCTGGCGTTGGACCGGCGAGTCCGATAGTGCAGGAATCCTAGCGACGAGAACTGCAGTGTTGTTACTGGCAAGCGGGTGTTAACGTTTATTACAAATCTTTTGAGCTAGACGCTCTTACCTCGTAGCGAGACCAAGAAAATCCGTCCGTTACAACATAATTATCATATTTAGCCAAGACCAAATACAAGTAATTTCTATGATGATAATTGGGCAAAAATAAGATTCCCGATTTCTCATCGTACATTTTCGGGTACACGCCGAAAGTAGCATATTTTCAATTTTATTTTAATTTTACAATGTAGAGTACAAGGGTATATTTAATTCATTAAAAAGTATGTATCAGATAGAACGAAGCGTTTCCAACCATATTAAGTATATATATTCTTGTTTAGGATCAATAGCCGATCCGTCCGTCTGCCCATATGAACGCCTCAATCTCAGGAACTATAAAAACTTGGATGTGAGATTAAACATGCAGCCTTCAGAGACATAGACGCTGCACGAGTTTCCAATTGTTGCCACGACCACAAACAGCCCAGAACTGCTACCCCCACACATTTGTAAAATGTTTTGATATTTGTTCACGATTTTATTAGTTTAAAAAATTTCTATAATTTTGTTAAATAAATTTTGCCACGCCTACAAACCGCCCAAAACTGCGCCGCCCATACACTTTAAAAATGTTTTGATATTTTTTAACGGAACTCGACTATATTATTCTCTTTTGTTTTTTTTTGTTACTCATTGATATTCTTGACCAACTAGAGTACCAGAGTCCCTAAATTGTCTTCCTCCTTCGAATACTCTCCTTAACAAGAGTCCCCAAATGTTTTCGATGATGTTGATATCAGGGAAGTAATAGGCAGCCACTCGAGCAATTTGACATTTTGATCCTAAATCCACGGTTTTATAACCCCAGGTATGGATGGGAGCAATATCATTCATACCCGCATGTTCCATAAAAAGATACGGCTCCTCCACCTGCACTGTGGATGTGATGTGGACTTAAGAAAAATTCTTCCTTTCTCACATCGAGGAAGTAGTTATTATAACCATCCAGTCCATCAAGGTTGAACCAAAGACTCCAGAATAACAAGATGCGTAACGCCATACGATTTTTTGGCACACGATTTTTTGGCCGTGGCTCTAGAGGTGGCTCCAGGCTCTCTCGAATTTTTGTTAGAGAGCGAGAGAGCGAAGAGCGCTACAGCGAACAGCTCTTTTCAACGCACAAAGTGATAGCAGACAACTGTATGTGTGCACACGTATGCTCATGCATTGTAAATTTGACAAAATATGCCCTTCACCTTAGAAGTTCTTTGACTTTAAATCTATATTATTTTTGATCAATTGGCGAAAAATTCTTGTTTTGCATTGCCTTAACGTTATTATTATTTGAAAATAGATTAGAAATAGTCAAATCTATGTACATATTATCACAAAAATAAATTTCAAAAATGACTTTATATAAGAATATTTGTCATTAGAGTATTCATCTTGCGGCGTGTGAAAAATTAATAAGGCAATGATTGTTGAGTGCTTGTGTCCGCACTTCGTGCCTCAAGATATGAACCAAGGAAAGACACTAGAATAATTGTAGTGTCTTTGATATTACGTTTTGCAATAAACAGTTATCATATTTAATTATTTAGTATATTTATTAAATCATTTGACTTAATATGATGTAACATTAACATTAAAAGTGTTTCAAAAAAAATATTTCGCTTTTAAAATATTGTCAGATGAGAGACAAATTAGAATTAAACATAAATATAAATGTGTAAACGGTAGCTAATTCGAGCGGCGATTTTAACAAACAAATTTAAAAAGCTTTAAAATTATAATAGTCAGGGCGCGAATTTTTAAAAATTATTTTATTTTATCATATTGCTACGAAATTGGCAAAAACTACCCTAATATGTACAATGTAAATTCGTTTCTTCGATCAGAATTGATTTCGGCCCGAAAATCGTCTTCTAGCACAACACGCACAAATATACGCGTTCTCGTCTCTTGTTTTTACTCACAAAAGCAAGCAAATTCTATTTTTAGATTTCTTATGCTCTCAGCGGGAGCGAGCGGAAAGAGAGCAATTTTGGCCGTCACTAAAAAATTGGCTGCATAGTGCCAAACCAATGTATGGCCGTTACGCATCTTGTTATTCTAGTGTCTTTGATGGAACCATGAATCAAAGAAAATATTTAGATGTCCTTAATAATCATGCATTCCCCTCTGGTGATAAATTGATTAGAGAGTCCTTCATACTCCAGCAGGATAATGCTCCCTGTCAAAGGGCCAAACTGATTACGCAGTTTCTGAAAGATGCTTGCGTAAACACATTGGATTAGCCACTTTAAAGTCCAGACCTCAACATAATAGAAAACCTCTGATCATATATAAAACATAATAATCTAATCTAGATGTCTAGATGATCTTATCTAGAAGTCGCGAAGAAACGATTTTGGAAATTCAAACCTTATAGAAGGATATTTCAATAGATTGTATCCACAGCTTGGTAGTCTGTACCAAAACGTCTTCAAAAGGTGACGCTTAGGGAGGGTATATTTTTTATTAATTTGTTAAAATTTTTAGTTGACTTTTTTCTTTTCAATTTATAACATTTAAATACATAATTTGTCCAAGTACTTATCCCACTGATAATTTGTAAAAATGTAATTTTTGTTAAATCAACAATGAAGTTATCCATATGTTTATGTTACCTAATTTAACTTCGATAGTCAACCTTTTTACTAAAATTATTAAACAATTTTGATTTATATAATATATATTTTGCAATATATAAATATATTGAATATATTTATTGTCCAAATACTTATTTCCACTAGTGTAAATAAGAAAAATTTGGAAAGAGGAATAAATTTCTCTAACATTAACATCAACCGGCGACCAACTTAGACATGAGTTTTGAAATTGCTCTTTGGCAACGCTTTGTTATCATATTAAAGGGAACTTTTTAGCTTTATAACATACTTTACCTCTTACTCAACGAGTAACGGGTAGGAGGAGGTGGAAGGAAAGAAATGTTTGGAAATGTACACTTCTTTTTTGCCACAAAAGTTAATCTTAGAACTTTTGTACATACACATGTACATTTTTGTCTTAAAGGAGAATTATCACTCCACCTTCATCAGATAGACGTCATTGTAAGCTATGTATGTATGTATTTATGTATATTAATCATAAGTATGGACATACATATGTACATAAATACACTGCAATCCCAAAATGCATTCTACTAAACACATCACACAATCACTAAAACGCCAGAAGATCCAATTGCTTCGAATGCACAGCCGACAGTCGCCGAGCCCATAGGCATCGTAAGAAACCTTAAATTTATAATTCGCATCGGAAGATGCAAAGAGAAATAAGACAACAAAATTGCACACTTGATATTATATTTTTGTGAGGGGCAGACGCTATTTTTTTAGTGCCAGTTTTTCGGATTTAATTCATTAATTAATTAATACATTTTTGTGTACATTATACTAATATACTTCACTTTAAGGTAAATCGGACATGTACACCAATATTCCAACACAACTGCCGCAACTCCGTAGGCAATTCCAAGATAATGCATAATTTAAATAATAAGTCAAATTATAAAAAAAAAACTATTTTTTGTAATAAAAGAACGATGAAATGAACTTTGATGTTACATTAATGAACAGTTGATGAAAATGGCCCATAAAAGTGATGAAAAAGTAATAAAAATGTATCTCTTCAAACACTATTGAGGATTTAGGGATTTTTGCTCGACTTGGCAATGATTTCCTAGGACATTTTAATGTTAAAATCATGGCTATTTTTCCATAAACAATTACGCCGTGATTCGGCGCTCGATATTTTCACTGAGCGGTGATTAATTGATGAAAGGACAGTGTGTGGAACTGCAGGGTGTATATAAAAGGAATTATAAATATGTGTATTTGTACTCAGGTAAGTTTTGTGTGTGCAAATTTGTAAAACTGATCTTGCTCATAACCCTTCCTCCTTCCAACACAAATAGTTATTTGAGACTCATACATACGTATGTACAACCACATCAACGAGACAGCCATTGCAAACCTTCCTAAGTTATTTAATACTTATGTATATTTTGTTTGCCTACATATGGAATAAGTAATCGATAATTCACTTGAACTATATAAATGTATGTTTCGGGTCTTAAATGCTAAAATCCATGACATGCTTTCTTACCTGAAAGGTAAAAGTTGTTAAACTTTTGCGCTAAGATCAGCAGCCTTGATAGCTTCACTTCGGTTGAAGACATTTAAACTATGTAAGTTCTGATCGTATGTAGGGAAAATGGATCTACTATCGCCGGCTTAGTTTTTACCGCTTTTTCAAGGAAAAATTTAAGTTTGCGTTCTGTTAAAAGCCCACTGCAAAAATTTTTACAACCACTTTCAATGATAATATTGTATCAGTTTTTTCAGTGGTAATTCTTCACTGCCCAAACCAATCCCATAATAAAATAAACACACAGACTTAACTAACAATGGTGAGTAATGTAGAGCATCACTCAATGGTCCGTTTTCCAGCACTTACTGAGGACAAAGAGATGCTCTGTTGGCACTACAATATTAATAAGTAACATATTTGAAAGTTCGTTTGCGTGTTAAAGGCTCTAGGTGCAAAGCCGGACAGCGATGAATAAAAATAAATAGTTTCGTTATATATCTGATTGTTTACTTGACAAATAAAGAATAAAACTGAAAAAACTTTTTTATTTACTTTTTAAAACACAAAGTTTGTTCCAAAATAATTATATTTCATCAAATATATTAATTATAACATAATAAGAATAGTTATTAGAATGTTCTAAATACTCATTTCACACTGTTAATTTCTATGGAGATACGAAGGAATACTCAATATGGACCGATTGCTTTTCGTTGAAAACGTAATACCTTTCTACTGACTTGAGCTCAAAATATACTGGATATAAAATAAGCATCGAAGCTAATCTACTATTAGATTCCCGCTTAGCAGCTTATGATATTGTGAACAAGAATTTTCACAATTTGTTAAGGAAAATCGATAATATAACTAAAACCGTTAGTCCGAGTATCAAATTAAATCAAATTAAAAAATTGTATGGCGCATGCAGAGGCGTGGCAAAAGTTTTTCTGGTATATCAGTAGACATAAACAGTAAAAAGATGAAAAATCAACACATTTTCCAAAAATGTAGACGTGGCAGTTTAGGTCATTTACAAGACTTATAAAAATATGAAAAAAATCAAAACATTTTGAGTGGGCGGTTTGTCGGAGTGCCAAAAGGTTTTTTTTGCAAATCAATAGAAATTTACAAGACTAATATAAATATTAAATATATCAAAACATTTTGAAAGAGCGTGAGCTTCTCTGAAAGCTGCATGCATAATCTAGCTTTTACAGTACCTGAGATCAAGGAGTTCATACGGACAGATGGACATGGCCAGTTCGGTTGAGTGGGTATGGCAGCATGAATCAACAAACTTGCGCTACGTCTGTATCTCTGGAAACTGTATGCTTAATCTCAACTATCTAGCTTCAATAGTTCCTGAGATCTCGACGTTCATACGGACGGACTTCGCTATTAATCCTGATGAAGAATATGTATATGTCGCAGATCATTTAATTGTAACGACATTTCTAGTAATTGCGCGTTTCTGCTTGGCACGCGCCATGCAGGCGCCTTTTCTATTCTTTTGATGCGCGGCAGAGAACCGCTACAGTTTCTGCCGAACGTAGTCTGGTCGCTGGTAGGAGCGGGGGAAGTAGATTTGTGCAGGAATAACGGAAGCGTACAGATGTACTAATGCGGTGTGCATTAGTATTGATGTGTGTGGACTGGAGTGGGTCTCCAAGATGTGTTGGCAATGCGTGTAGAGTTAAGAACTACGCGTAATTCGGATTTTGTGAAGAGAGATTGGATTAGTTAGTTATACTTTACATGGTCGAAAACGCTTTCATGTACCTGTTAAATGCCTTTCAATAAATCTAGTATACTCTTTTACTCTACGAATAACGGGTATAAAAGGTGAAAACTACGTGATTCGCTAGGCCTGCTTGTAGAATAGCAGGAAATAAAAGATTCCTTTACGAGTTAATTTCGGTCTGTTCCTATGTCTGTGTCTCTTCGCTGTCAGTTCTAATAAATGTTGAAGCATCGTAGTGCTGATATCAATAAGGTAAAAAAATGTTCATCACGATGTCGCGCTTTAACTCCTACTAAGACCTTATCTCTATTCTAATTGCTAGCCATCGAAATATGATGACGATGATACTTTGCTTAGCTAAGTGAATGTGAGAATATGATTTTATCTTTAGCAGTGCCGGTAGCTTAGTCTTATCCTTCTATTGTGCAGTATCCAAATGACATAATTGATAAATAACGATGCTTCACAACACTAAATAACCTGTCTTCACCAACTCTTAAGATAAACAAACGCTTAAATATAGAGACAAAGCTGCATTTTGGTCGTTTTGTTGTACGCTTTTCCGTCTTTCTTTTTTTTATGGAAGGTATGGGATGGCCTGGAAGAGCAACAGACACCGCGGCGACTGCCATTCTTTCTGCTGAAATCAGGGATTTTCATTGTGAACTAAAACTGTGATAATGTAGGTTAAGGATTCTATTGTATCTTATCCTACATATTGAATTCATCAGCGGTGCAGGATTTCAGCACACGACCAATATCCACTCAAGCGTGTCGAATAAGTAAATAGTATACATTTTATGTCAGCACTTTTATTATTGAATATGCTCTCTTGATTTTACCCTCATCAAGGCGTTTTCATATTTAAAAAATATAAGTTTTGGAGATACAATTTATTGCTTACTGTTTGAGTATACATTTATACTATAACCAGAAAGTAGTTCGCACAAAGAATATGAATGACGGATTTTTGCGTTCTGTGGGCGTGGCCAAAATATTTTTCCCAATAGCTTGCAAGACAAAAAAATCAAAACATTGTTTTAAGTGTGTATCGGTTTTGCGCGAGTTAACTCCTTGTGTAGGTTCAGGAGATAGAAGTGAGACTTTGATTTGATGTTGATTCCCAGAGAAAGGTCCGTTGGAGTTGAGGTTGAAAATCTGAATGAATTCTTTTATATCTTTCTCCTACTTTACAGTTTGGATTGGTACATTTACGACCGTAAACTAGAAGTGGAGCGGATGCGATTCTGTGTCGTCAAGTGGCCCCGATGCTTAGATCGATTCAGAATCTCCAGTGCTAATCGACAAAGACTCAGCGTTCAAGTGGTCGCCGATGCAGCATTTCGGATGTTTGTTGATACTATGTTTTAGCGTTTAAGTGGGCCGCAACAATGTACTTGGTGATATATAGTTACTGGTACCGTAGCAGGTGTAGCTATAGTGGGTGTGAAGGTGGCATGTGGTGTAGTCTCTGGTGTGAAAATTGTTGTGTTCTTTGGGAAACATGCGACGACAAATACTACTATCAGTAGTATATCGAGCATCGTGTAAGTCCTTGTTGTTTGGATCGTGGTTTCCCACTGTAATTTGTTGATCTGCATTTTTGTTTCCATATCCTCCATCCTCAGCTGTTGTATTCCCAACTGGTGGGTTGTCCTGTTTCTCTTAATCGTCTCTACCCGAGGTATGTCCAACATCAATTCTTCTGTGCCAAGCCTCTCCACCGCTTCGTATTGTACGTTGTACACCATCGCCTTGCAATGGGTGAATGTTTTGTCGACTCCGAAATCCGTCTGCAGTTTGACATTCCTTCCATTGAAATTTGCGATGTAGCCGGGCTCCGGTTCAAAGACCGTTGCGACCAATCCGACGTCCTTCGCCTCGCCTTCGCCTTCAAATTTGGGCGGTAACAAAAATAGCACTGTAGTAGTTTGCTAAAACTAAATAAAAAAAAGAATTCAACAAATGGATTATATCTGAAGAGCTGTTGGCAATGACAGCTGCGCATCGTCTTGGCATGGAATCCAAGTCCTGGCACCGTTTTTGAGGAATTTTGCTCCATGAATCCTTGACCACACCCCAAAGTTCCTCGTTATTATTGGGTTTGGCTTTAGAAACCTTTTTTTCACGTCCGCCCAAAGGTTTTCGATTGCAATTCAAGTCGGGTGACTGAGCAGGCCATTTCATAACTCGGATCGATTTCTGCTCAAACCACTTTCAAGCTTTCTTGCTCGTGTGTTTTGGGTCGTTATCCTGTTCAAATGTCCAAACCAACGGCATTTCATCCTCGGCATATGGCAGCATTACATTTTCCAGGATATCTGTGTAAATGTGCTGATCCATGATGCCTTGAATTCAATGGATCGGACCTACTCCATAGTTTGAAGAGCACGCCCATACCACGATGTTTGATCCCCCGTGCTTTACCGCCTTAAAGGTGAAGCGAGGATAATTTTCAGTTCGTGGTGGACATAAGAACATAAGACCGAGAGCCTTTCCCACCAAACAACACAATTTTGCTCTCATCTGACCACAAAATGTTGCGCCACTTCTCCACATGCCAGTCCTTGTGTATCTTGGCATATTCGACTTTTCTGCAGCTATCTGAATCTCCTTGTTCAGTTCCATCGCCGGCATAAAAGGCTCCTTCTTGCTTTGCCGAACCAAGCGCTTGATCTCCACGTTTGACACTGAGGGCTTTCTTCGCTGTGTTTCGTTCTTTTCGACAAACATCAGCGCGTTGCGGATCATTTTGTTTGAACAACAGACAATGCGACCAATTTCAGCGTAGGTTTTACCTTCAGAGATCATGTTTTAATCAAATTTCTTTTTTCGACGTTACAATGCATTCCGCGACCCATGACTAGAGAATTCTTGGTCTTCGTTTGGAACAAATTCAATTAAAACCTTTAATGCAAATCCTTTTTTTTTTCAATTTTTCGAAAAAAAAACCGAACTCCAATTATTTTTATTCAGCAAATACGTGGTCAGTGCTATTTATGTTACCGCCTCATTTCGCGCGCTTTTGCAGCAAGTTCCCAAAAACAAAAAGAACCGTTACATTGAGAGCTTAAAAGTTTATTGCTCAGAAAGACAGCATATGGTACTTATTATTCATGCAATCTGACTTTAAACATTTAATAATTTTTTTAGGAAATCAAATTTCCACCTGCAGTAGTGCTATTATTTTAACCGCAGTTGTAAATGTTCCTTATTTACTGGCATTTTCCTTATAGTAATGTATTTCATTCCCGTGAATCACCATATATTTTGGAGTTATCAATAATTCTGTGTTGTTCATGGGAAGTGGTTTTAATCTTCGGAAGGAAAATACTTATTTCTTATATAAAGGCAATTAAATTGAAAATAGTATGTCTGTAGTATTACTGATAGCGCTTTGTTTAGCTATTGAGCTTTTTCAATAGCTGTTGCAAATAATAAATAGCTGAAGAAAGTTTGTTTAGTTTTACGATACTGTTTATTTCGCGAATTGTTTACACCAGCTAGGGCCGACAAAGAGCTATATCGAATGCACTAGTTTAGTCTCTTCCGACAGACGAAGAAGTGGCAATTGGCGGGACAGACAGCCGAAATGCAGCGCCCAAGCTTAACGTAGGTAGATAACAAAAAGAACAAGGAATGAGCGCCGTACAGATAAATGTGTGCGAGAACAGCGGTTTGCACTGTGGGCATCGCAACTGCTACCACTGACTAATTCGGCTTACAATATTAAAAATTATGAGATTAGCCTACTGCACAGTTTTGGCGGCTGCATGACCTAACACGCTTAGTTCTACAAATTCACACATATGCTCGTCAGATAATAATTGTATCCCTTGACTTTCTAATTCGTGGACACACCTGTCCGTTTCTTTCTTGTCGGATAGGAAGCTTGAAATCACCTAATAATAATAATAATTTATAGGAATAACTATAAATCCTCCTTTCTTCTTCTAAAAATGATTTACTTATGCCATTATTATAGTTGTTAATAAATGTAATCACCCTACTCTGCTCTTTATTGCTCTTTCCACTTTTTTGTGACGCCCAAAAAATTGCTGCGACTCCGCTCGCGTATAATTGAGAGCGCAAAAATCCAAAAATATAACGTGATTGTGTGATTGTGTAATTGTGTATGTGTGCGTATTTGTGCTCGATGACGAAACCAATTTAGATTTAAGAATGAAAGCTATATTTTTAGTAGTAATCGTATATAAGTATAGTAGTATAAACCGTATTGCAGTATTAGAATGTAAGAACTAATTATAAGAGTCGCGAATGTAAATAGTATATACACACGTGCTGAATAAATGAAGAGTCAGTCCTCGTTAAGCTGCCACGGGGCGCACACTAAAATAGTTTTGGTCAATTTCGTTGAAAAATGATCTACTAAATATTATTTAATTTATGTTATTTTATATATTATTTTATTTATGTTTATAATTAATAACATGTATAATGGCACTGACGACATACTTCAACAGGAGACTGTGAGCATTAAAATTAAGTTCATCATTATTTCAATTTATAAATTAAATACAGTTTTGATCTGGTATTGTTTTTACAACTTTTGCAATTTTAAACATACATTCCCAAAAAGAAAATACTTACAATTTTTTTCATACAAATTATACAAACATACAGCTTAAAAAAATATTTATAAAATAAATTAATTATGCGACCTGTTCATTTTAAAAGTGATTACTTGAGGCTCGACTCTAAGGAATAGTCTAGTAATAATTAATCCCATACAAAGTCATTTATAAAATTTATTATGTGATATTATGTGCTGAGATGCGGCTATTACTATTTCTTTGCAATATTTAAATAATTATCATGTTAGGGCAATGCAATAACAATGTTATACGAGCATGCTGCGGTAACTGAATTCATAAAATGTTTTCGATTTGTAAAACGGGCACTTTTGTCTGGCCGAAATAAAACCAAATGCCTTTTTTTATATCAAATCAGATATAAATGTTTACTAATGGAACAGTTTACTCAGTGTTCTATTGATGTTTATTCTACTGAATCTATCGACAAAAATTTACAACACTAATAAAAATATAAAAAAAATATCAAAACAGTTTTCAAAAGTGTGGGCTTGGCCGCTTTGTGCGGTTTGTGGCCGATAGAGTGGGCGTGACAACATTTGAAAAAACTTGCATTGCGTCTATGTTTTCATAATTTGGATGCTTAATCTCAATATTCTAGCTTTTATAGTTCCTCAGATCTCGACGTTCACACGGACGGACAGACAGACGGACGGTCACGGTCAGATTAAATTAGCTATTGATGCTGATCAAGAATGTTTTCTATTTTATATCATCGGAAAGGCTTCCTTCTGCCTGTTACATACTTTTCAACGAATAATAGTATACCCATTTACTCTGAGAAACGGATATAAAGGCTCTGTTTAGCCAATGAGCTTTTTCATTAGCTTGTGAATTAATAACACTTATTGTTCAGATAATGTTCGTCAAAGAGTCAATTAGCACGAAATGAGCTTACAAGTAAGGGAACGCTATGCACAAAGTTGAGCGTAAAGATGAAAACGTTCGCTTAGATAAATAAGCGAATAAATGAGCAAGAGGAAAACTATGATTGATTTGAACTTAACTATTACAATTGGTGGTGTTTAATACTGTCGGATGCGTGAACCGACAGCCACCATTAACTATGCTAAAAAAATGTTAGAATATCCAATACATAAATACTTATCTACGCTGGTCAACCCTAATTAGTAAAAGAGCTTAACGTAACTTATTAGAGGATATTAGAGTGGTCATGGCAAAATCAATACAAATTTACAAGACTAATAAAAATATGAATAAATATTAAAACATTTTATTTTTTATTTAAGACACTCATCAACTAAATTTAATTAAGGAGGTTGAATCATTTATTTCACATCTAAGAGATGCCATGTAGATCTCATTTTTGTTGTTAAAGACACACTAGTTCGTAGTCTTTTTAAAAATAAGAAACATTTGGAAAGAAGTATAAATTTCTCTAACATTAACCCATTATCAACCGGCGACCAACTGAGACATGATTTTCGAAATTGCGTTTTGGCAAAGCTTTGTTATCATATTAAAGGGTAAATTTTTAGTTTTATAACATACTTTACCTCTTACTCTACCAGTAACGGGTATGAGGAGGTTTTATTATATACGGCAGGAAAATTAAATCTTCTAAAGATACCATCTAACGTCCTTGGATGGCATGCACGATTCATAACCCTCAGCTGAGGGCTTATGCCTACGTACTAAACAAAAACCTCCGCTCTCTCTCCTGTCCTTGTCAAGCTCACCGGAACTGCCAGTCAAGGTATTTCATCGGTGAGCAGGATGTGGTGCCAAGTTGCACACCATCTTCTTTTGCGGTGCACAGCAGCGCCTTTTTACGACCAACTGAGCGTACAGTCGTAGAGTTCTTGCCCCGCCAACATACGGGAGTACTCCTTATCTATAGTTCTGATTGGCCATCTCGTCCTTACGGACACGCTTCATCATGGTGACGATGATCACGTGAGCCCCATCCCAAACGATTTAGTCCGCCATCATAGCAGCAACCAAGCCTCTCCGGCTGAGAGGTGACCCAGCGAGCGCCACGAGTTGCGCCCTCTCCTCGGCGAACCTGGAGCAGTGCAGTAGGATGTGCTCTGCGGTTTCCACTGCGTCTGTGCAATAAAGGCACTGGGCTGTATCCACGTGGCGGAACCTAAATAGGTACCCTCGAAAACAGCCATGGTCCGTGAGGAACTGGGTCATGTGGTAGTCCACCGTTTTGTGCTTGCAATCAGCCCACTTCGTTAGTTGCGGGATGAGTTTGTAAGTCCAGCGTCCCCGTTGTGACTCTTGCCACCTGGTCTGCCATACTACTCGAATCCACTCTTTGATCTCTAATTGAGTGTATCCCTCACTCGCAAGGTATTTGCCCTTTATGTCCAGGTCAATAGGTGTAATGCCTGACAGAGCGTGCGCTGCGTCGTCCGATATGGTTCTAAAGCCTCTGATTAGCCTGAGAGCCATTGTCCGTGCGCGGGCACTATCTAGATAGGTTTTTTTTGGTGGAAACGCAGCTCCAGATAGGCGCAGCGTAAAGCAGCGTTCCCTTTGAAACCGCCACTAACAGTCTCCTAGCCGGCAGTCTGGGTCCTCCCACGTTGGGCATGATTCTCGCCAAGGCTGCTGCTGTCATTGCCGCTTTTTTGCTGGCATACCTTGCGTGAGCCTTGAACGAGAGCCTTCGGTCTATTAGAACACCAAGGTATTTCAACGTTTCTGCTGAGGCGATTTCAACTCCTTTGACTTCCACACGCATGCACTCAACGGACTTTCTGCTGCTCAGCAGGACTACTTCGGTCTTATGCGCAGCTATTTTAAGTCCGACTTTCTCGAGCCATTCTATGACCGCCGTGATTGCCACGTTACTTTTGTCCTGGAGCTGCAGTATTGTCTTGGCAACCGCTGTTACCGCAACGTCGTCGGCGAAGCAGTGCAGCTTCACACCTCTGGGCTTGCTAATGCTCAGTATTCCATCATACATAATGTTCCACAAGATCGGTCCTAGTACCGACCCTTGGGGAACACCTGCAGAGACTTGGTGGCTTCTTGGACCATCTTCTGTTACGTACCATAACACACGGTCCTTGAAGTAATTGCCAATTACGCCTCGTATGTAGTCGGGAATGCCCAAGTTGCGCATTGCCCCGAGGATATTGGGCCATCTCGCTGTATTGAATGCGTTCTTGACGTCTAGCGTGATGATGGCACAGTACTTCTTACTGCCGCCTAACCATCGGTTACCGTCGAGTGCTTTCCTGGCAGCGTCTGTTACGGATTTGAGAGCGTCGAGCGCACTTTTACCCTTTCGGAAGCCATACTGTTGGCCCTGAAGGCCTGTAGGACTTTCAGTGATTAGCTCAATGCGCGCGTACAGTATGCGCTCAAAGAGCTTGCCAACAATGTCCAACAGACACAACGGTCGGTAATTGCGTGGAGCATTTGCGGGCCCCTTGCCTTTCGGCAGAAGGACCAGCTTCATCTTTTTCCAGCGCTTGGGGAAGACTCCGTCCAGCAGACACTGTTGGAATGTATCCCTGAAGACCTCCGGTCTTGCGGTGGCGACTGCTTTGACGATCACGCCCGGGATACCATCAATGCCGGGAGCTTTGTTCGGTCTGATCCTCTTTGCTGCTTCGACGACTTCGCATGACGTGATGCACGGGAAGTCAGAGGCGGGGGGGTCCACAGCGGGTTGCCATAACGTGTGTTGGCTTGGAAATAGTTCCGACACGATGTTGGCCAGGGCGGCTGGGTCCTGAGGAGATCCTGCACCAGCGGAATTGAGTTTTTTCCTTATGACTTTGTAGGCGAGACCCCAGGGGTCGTCGTCTACGCTATCAATCAGGTCCTTAAATGCATTCGCCTTTGCTGCTGATATGCCGTTCTTAAGCTCAGTTCGCTTCGCTTTATATACCTCAATGCACTGGGAGTGGTGCGGTTGCCCTCTAGATCGCTGCGCTTGCCTCCTCGCCTTGATGCATTCCGTCCGAAGCTGGTGCAATGAGTCACTCCACCAGTAGACAGGGGGCTTTCGTTTCGTGTTCCTTTTTCTCGGCATCACCGCATCACACATTGCTCCAAGCCTATCCATGAGCGCTGCCACCATGGTCTCCGCGTGTCCAATTATGGACTCCATGCCCTCGATCTGGTATGCCAGCATGTCTTCATCCAGTTTCCTAATGTCCCATACCGGACCTAGCGCACATCTTCGCTGTTTGGGTGACGGCCTCATTGTTCGGGCACCGAACGTGATTAGGTTGTGGTCGCTCAGCGTTATGTCCTCATGGACCATCCAGTTCGAGCTAGCCACTAGAACTTTGCTAACAAAGGTGACATCAATGAAAGATGCACCTCTGTCATTATTGAACGTCGGTTTGAACCCGTCGTTTAGCAATACGAGATCTAGCAGGTTCATGGCATCGATCACTGCTCGTCCTCTTGTGTTAGAGATTCGACTGCCCCATTCTGTAGCCCAGGCATTGAGGTCACCTCCGATGACTGTTGGTCTGCGCCCACTTGCATGGTTAACCAGCTTTTCGAGTATGTCTTCGAATTGTTCGGGACTGTCGCTAGGTGGAGCATAGCAGCTGTAGAAGTGGATTCCTCTAATTTTGGCGTATGCTATGCCGCGCATTGGTACGGTATCCCCAAAGACACTAGAATAACAAGATGCGTAACGCCATACGATTTTTTGGCACACAATTTTTTGGCCGTGGCTCTAGAGGTGGCTCCAGGCTCTCTCGAATTTTTGTTAGAGAGCGAGAGAGCGAAGAGCGCTACAGCGAACCGCTCTTTTCTACGCATACAGTGATAGCAGACAACTTTATGTGTGCACACGTATGCTCATGCATTGTAAATTTGACAAAATATGCCCTTCACCGTAGAAGTTCTTAGACTTTAAATCTATATTATTTTTGATCAATTGGCACCATGCGAAAAATTCTTGTTTTGCATTGCCTTAACGTTATTATTATTTGAAAATAGATTAGAAATAGCCAAATCTATGTACATAATATCACAAAAATAAATTTCAAAAATGACTTTATATAAGAATATTTGTCATTAGAGTATTCATCTTGCGGCGTGTGAAAAATTAATAAGGCAATGATTGTTGAGTGCTTGTGTCCGTCCGCACTTCGTGCCTCTAGATATGACCAAAACAAAGACACTAGAATAATTCTAGTGTCTTTGATGTGACTTTTGCAATAAACTGTTTTCATATTTTTATTTATTTTACAAATTTTTATTTTCTACTTCGTATTATTTTTATGAAATATTTATTTCTCGATGTAATGTATTCCTTTTGTTATAAGTAGTTATAATAATTTATATTTTACTTCCTTTAATTATTTAGCATACTTATTAAGTCATTTGACTTAATATGATTTATATATGATAATGATCCATTTTTATTATTTAAAATGCACATTAGATTCAGTTGTTTTTCAGTATGTTATTTAAATAACTGACGACTGAAAAATCGAGCAATATATAATAAAAAACAATAGTTAGAAAAATAACTTAATTGGGGAATGTGGAAATGTTTTAATGTTAAACATTAAAATATTTCAAGTCGACTCGAAGGTCATATACGTAAATATAAGACCCCATTACAATTGTAATGGCCTCCCCGTGGTGTTCCCTCGGTACCGACTATTACACATATTACACATAAATAATTATCAACATAAATATAAATATGTAAATGGTAGCTAATTCGAGCGGCGATTTTAACAAACGAATTTAAAAAGCTTTAAAATTAAAAAATTTTAAAATTAAAATTAAAATTTTAAAATTATAATAAGAAGGGCGCGAGTTTTTAAAAATTATTTTATTTCATCATATTGCTACGAAATTGGCAAAAAACTACCCTAATATGTACAATGTAAATTCATTTCTTTGATCAGAATTGATTTCGGCCCGAAAATCGTCTTCTAGCACAACACGCACACATATACGCGTTCTCGTCTCTTGTTTTTACTCACACAAGCAAGCAAATTCTATTTTTAGATTTCTTATGTTCTCAGCGTGAGCGAGCGGAAAGAGAGCAATTTTGGCCGTCACCAAAAAAGTGGCTGCATAGTGCCAAACCAATGTATGGCCGTTACGCATCTTGTTATTCTAGTGTCTTTGGTATCCCACTCCTCTACCAATAGACTGGATGTACATTTAATGGCCGCCTTGCCTGTCTCATCTCACACCAGGTAGGTATGGTTCACTCAAAAGAACTACGTCCGCATGGCGCTCCTTCGCTGTTTGAGTCAGGAGGTTCTGTGCTGCTGCGCAATGGTTAACGTTGAGCTGGATGATGTTAATTTCTTCTGGCATCATTTTGACGGCTATTAGCTCCTTTGGTGTTGGCTTTGTAGGTGGGGCATGCAAAACCACCCGTCGCGTGGTTCTTGTCCACGTCACTGCTGCAGATCAGGCATCTTGGTGGGGCTACGCAGCCCTTTGCCTTATGCCCATGCTCGCCGCACCGTAGGCAGCAGTCAGAGCGATCGACTGACGTGCAGTAGGGAGCTCGGTGGCCGAATTCGAGGCATCTGAAGCATCTTATTGGGCGGACGTCTTGGGCTATGCGGCAACGCGACCATCCCACAGTTACAACGCCCCGGTTGATGACCGCAATGGCATCGTTCGAGCACATTAGCACAGAGGCTATCTGGGTCCCGTCACGCATCCTGCGAAGGCCTCTTACATCCTCTGGTTCCAGGCGAATGCCCTGAAATTGGGAGACCAGGGAATTATGAAGGTCCTGAGCCGTCGTTGTCTCGTCTAGTCCGCTGCAGATTAGCGCAGTCCTATGCGCGCCCGTGCGAACCGAAGCAATCTCTTTGAGCGTCGCTTCTAGCTCATTTTTAAAGCTGGGGATGACCTCCGAGGCTTTACCTTCTAATTCAAGAAGTAGTTCTCCCTGTTGCGTCCTCCTTATTTTGCGCACGTGCTTGCCGAATTCGCTCAGACTCGGTTCTGTTTTCATCTTCCGAAGCATATCCGCGTACGTAACCTCACCCGTTTTTTTCAGGATTAGCGCCTCAGGTTTTTTGCGCAGGCGCTTGGGCTTCACCTTAGCCCATTCTTCGTCCTTGTTAGCGTCCTTGGCGACAGACGCATAACTTTCCGGTTTGGAGTCAGCCGTCGTGGGTAACGCCTTACCGGTGGATTTCGCGGCAGATCGATGGTTGTCCGTTTTGCGGACCTGCACATTCGGTAATGCCTGTCTGGGTGGCGCCACCTGGCTACGCTTCGTTTTTTCTGCCTCAGTCTGTGTGGCAGTACTCCTTGGTGGGGGCTTCTTGTTGATACCCTCCTGTAACTCAATCGCTCTGTTATTGAGCGCCGATAGGTCCACGCGCCATAGGCCCCTATCCTCGCTGGTTACGTGACGCCTAGTCTCGAACGAGGATAGAATGGCGGTGATCTTGGCTTTCATCATGTCCAGGATGCCCAGCAGGTCCTCATTCTGGAGCGTCGTGATCAGTTCTGGCGAGCGATGCGGCGATCCTGATGGGGACTTCGCTCCCGCCCTTTGGGCCGGCACGCTGATGAAATCCATTGTCTTCTGGCTTGTGGCTGTCGTGGAGGCTGTAGTGGCCAGAGTCTCCACCTCCACAGCTGCACTGCAGTCGCTAGCTTTCGGCGGCGGGGGGCCTGCTTGCTCACTTCCCGCTCCCTGGATTGGGGTTCCGACTCCTCTTATAGGCGATCTCGATAGCCTACCACTCCTCCTAAACGGTCGTTGGGGTCGGGGGCACTGTCCCCCCTGTTCTGTCCACAGATATAAAAGGGGGACTTTGGCTTGTTGGTCCCCAGCGCTCCGTGGGAAATAGAACTAGCTTCAGTTCTTAGGTTATATTTCAAATTTTAGTTCAACTTAATTAGTTCAAATTTGAATTTGAATTCGAATTTCGCGCCCAACGAGCGCGCGGCCGAATGACGATCGCACCGCTGATCTGGCAACGCCAGTCTTACCAGCTCGTCGACTGCGAAAGGTTGGCAATGCTATCAGCTGTATTGTCTGATGCAGCTGATCTGATTTATTACCAGTTTACTGGATCACTCGTGAATTCCGAAACGACACCGTGACGCTCAAAAACGCGGCGCAAACCCCAGAGTGGATATGCAGGTTTTTGTTGCAGTTTACGGCTGACCGGACTCGTATATGACGAAATTCGCGCAGCGCAGAAAAAAAAAGACGTGCGAAATACGCGGGAAATCGATACACACATCCGGGTATGAGGAGGTGGAAGGAAATAAATGTTTACAGTTCATTTTTGCCACAAAAGTTAATCTTAGAACTTTTGTACATACATATGTACATTTTTGTCTTAAAGGAGAATTATCACTCCATCTTAATCAGGTGGAAGTCATTGTAAGCTATGCTTTTAATCATAAGTATATAAGTATACTAAACACATCACAAAATCACCTAACGCCAGAAGATCCAACTGCTTTGAATGCACAGCCGACAGTCGCCGAGCCCATAGGCATCGTAAGAAATCTTAAATTTATAATTCGCATCGGAACATGCAAAGAGAAATAAGGTAACAAAATTGCTTAACGAGTTCCGCTTTTAAAAGGCACTCTTGCACACTTGCTATTATATTTGTGTGAGAAGCAGACGTTATTTTTTTTGAGTGCCAGTTGTTCGAATTTAATTCATTAATTAATTAATACATTTTTGTAACGAAACGCTACGGATTGCAGCGGCTAGCTTAGAGAGTTTGTGCGTTCGTCCAAATTAATGTTTGTGTGATTGCCCGACCGAGGAAAAGCAATGGGTTCTTATTATAGTTGTTTATTCTACTGTCTTATAGATAACTCCTTCGGCGATCACGCTGCTTCTGCGGCGTGTTTCCTGCAACGCCTTGCCCCCGTGGTCCTGATTGCTCCTTGACACGGACGACGAGTCGGCCCGTCCGGGACTAGGATGTTATGGGGCAGGGTGTATCGTCCACGGGCGAGGCAACGCTCGGCCTGAGACCACCTGTACCGTCCACTGACTCCACTGTCCCACTCGAATCCGCTACGTCGTTGGCGTCTCCGCTGGAAAACCACCTGCCGGTCGGTATGGGTAAAGACACTAGAATAACAAGATGCGTAACGCCATACGATTTTTTGGCACACAATTTTTTGGCCGTGGCTCTAGAGGTGGCTCCAGGCTCTCTCGAATTTTTGTTAGAGAGCGAGAGAGCGAAGAGCGCTACAGCGAACCGCTCTTTTCTACGCATACAGTGATAGCAGACAACTTTATGTGTGCACACGTATGCTCATGCATTGTAAATTTGACAAAATATGCCCTTCACCGTAGAAGTTCTTAGACTTTAAATCTATATTATTTTTGATCAATTGGCACCATGCGAAAAATTCTTGTTTTGCATTGCCTTAACGTTATTATTATTTGAAAATAGATTAGAAATAGCCAAATCTATGTACATAATATCACAAAAATAAATTTCAAAAATGACTTTATATAAGAATATTTGTCATTAGAGTATTCATCTTGCGGCGTGTGAAAAATTAATAAGGCAATGATTGTTGAGTGCTTGTGTCCGCACTTCGTGCCTCAAGATATGACCAAAACAAAGACACTGTAGCATATTGGACTAATCTACCCTAAGAATACAATAGATGATTGGGTATAACATAGCGTCAATACATTGTGACACTTTGTCATAATAAATATAAATATACAAATATACAAAAAGACCACCAAAAACTACGTAAGCACTCCAGCGCCCCAGTAATACGATCTAACGCTTATACATAAGCCGATCGCGGAGCGTGGGAATGCTGAGCATGCACTTTGCAGCTCAAGTGGTCAATGCCTTCTGCATGCATATGTATATGTATAAATGTAAGTAAGAATACATAGATATAAGCAATGTATGTGCGGGTTAGCTGAACCCAACTTCAGCACACTTTGATCATTCGAATAAACAGATTCAAACAGAGCAGAGGTTCTGAGCTCGGAAACCAAATCTATTACATCTATACCTCTTACATTTTTAAAACAATTACAACACTAGAATAATTCTAGTGTCTTTGATGTGACTTTTGCAATAAACAGTTTTCATATTTTTATTTATTTTACAAATTTTTATTTTCTACTTCGTATTATTTTTATGAAATATTTATTTCTCGATGTAATGTATTCCTTTTGTTATAAGTAGTTATAATAATTTATATTTTACTTCCTTTAATTATTTAGCATACTTATTAAGTCATTTGACTTAATATGATTTATATATGATAATGATCCATTTTTATTATTTAAAATGCACAATAGATTAAGTTGTTTTTCAGTATGTTATTTAAATAACTGACGACTGAAAAATCGAGCAATATATAATAAAAAACAATAGTTAGAAAAATAACTTAATTGGGGAATGTGGAAATGTTTTAATGTTAAACATTAAAATATTTCAAGTCGACTCGAAGGTCATATACGTAAATATAAGACCCCAATACAATTGTAATGGCCTCCCCGTGGTGTTCCCTGGGTACCGACTATTACACATATTACACATAAATAATTATCAACATAAATATAAATATGTAAATGGTAGCTAATTCGAGCGGCGATTTTAACAAACGAATTTAAAAAGCTTTAAAATTAAAAAATTTTAAAATTAAAATTAAAATTTTAAAATTATAATAAGAAGGGCGCGAATTTTTAAAAATTATTTTATTTCATCATATTGCTACGAAATTGGCAAAAAACTACCCTAATATGTACAATGTAAATTCATTTCTTTGATCAGAATTGATTTCGGCCCGAAAATCGTCTTCTAGCACAACACGCACACATATACGCGTTCTCGTCTCTTGTTTTTACTCACACAAGCAAGCAAATTCTATTTTTAGATTTCTTATGTTCTCAGCGTGAGCGAGCGGAAAGAGAGCAATTTCGGCCGTCACCAAAAAAGTGGCTGCATAGTGCCAAACCAATGTATGGCCGTTACGCATCTTGTTATTCTAGTGTCTTTGGTATGGGTTTAGGATGTTATGGGGGCAGGGTGTATCGTCCACGGGCGAGGCAACGCTCGGCCTGAGACCACCTGTACCGTCCACTGACTCCACTGACTCTTACGACACGCCACGGTCTTGCCTTCCCTTTTAAGGACCTTCTGCCGGCCGGAACGGATTTAGGATGTTATGGTGCCGGGTGTATCGTCTTGGGGCGAGGTAACGCTCGTCCTGGGATCACCTTGGCTGGCCACTGACTCCACTGACCCTTAAGACACGCCAGATCCTTCTCCACTCCCAGGATCTCTCCTCGCTGTAGTGATCCTTCTTCCGTGTCCTTCGGGCTTCTTGCCGCCCGACGCTTCCGCCGTTTGTTATTTCCGACTTGACCGCGCGTTCTCACTCCCGAACTCCTTCTGGAAACGCTCCGACGCACTATTTCCTTCCACGCGCGATCTTGCTGTCCAGCTGACTGCCTCGCATCCCTGCTCGCGCCTAACCTTTATAGGCCGCAGGGATCCCGTTATTTCCCTTTTTGCGCACGGCCCGCCCGGGTACCAGGTCCACTTATTGTGCCGTTAATTCACGGTGCGTCCTCTTTGCGCACTCACCGTTACTGTTCGACCCTGTTTGCCCTTGGCCCGCTGAAGTCCAAGGTCCAGAGCGATACCGTTAGTTCACGATGCGTCTCCTTTGTGTACGCCCCGTTACCGTTCGACCTCTTCGCCCTTGGCCCGTTGGATTCCAAGGTCCAGTGCGGTACCGTTAATTCACGGTCTCTCCGCTTTGCCCTGCACCGCGGCTATAGCTAGGCGACTCCCCTACACGAGATTTGTGGGGAGTTTTAAGACTCCTCACAATAAATTATCGCTCTCGATCCATTTACATAAGATATGAACGGAGCCCAAAATTGTAAGTCTTTAAATATATTCGTGTTCATGTGTGAACATTCTGCCAAAGGGCCAGCAAAGCTGAGATGTACATTTGGATATTAGTTGCATTTATAACAGTAGTGTACTGTATTTATTTGATAGACGTTCATTTATTTTGCAACTAAGATTTCAATGGCCCTAGTGTTCATGGCTTTTAATTTTATTGGATTACAATTATGGTTTTTATTATTTTTAATTCAACAATTTGAACTCAATTAACTTATTTTAAACATTTCGCTTTTCCTATGTAGAAGTACATTTTCTCTTAAACAACGATATAGTGGAATGTATATTTTTTTTGTTATATATGTATAATTTTATTTTTTATTTACTATTGATATTAGTAGTACTGGCAACAGACCTGCAAAGGGTATTGCTTGCATTCTTTGTTCCGTATGAAATATATTATTAATACTACCATTATTATTAAAGCAATAATTAATCCAGCATGTCCGGAAATATGATGGAAATCTAAATCTTTCAATTTTTGATGATTCTCTTTCATACATTTAATTTCATTATTCAATCGTTCAAATTCCTCAGTATGATTTAATATTGATAGTTTCAGCGGATCCCAAATAATCTTCGGCACTTCACTAACTTCTCCTATATAAGGTGTTGATAATAATTCTTCACTTTCGGACTGAATGTTATGGTGGGCAACTAGAATTTTATCGTCGGTTCTCGCCGTACAATATAGCGCAATGCTTAAAACTCCTTGCTGAGGCAAATCAAACAATTCAATTTGAGAGTCAGTACATTGCAGACGGACTTTTGAATTCACAGGAGCCTTAAACAACCAACTACTTTTCTTTTCTAACTCTACCTCTACCCAGTAGATAACCAAATTCCAAGAAGTACTCACAATCTCAACATCTCCTAGCGGAGATATATCTAGTGCTGAGGTTTTATTTATTTTGTCTATAGAATATCTTGGTGCTACATCTTCAGGTAATGCGCTAGAAACTTGACAACTTAACACAAACAACAACATTGCCATGATGATTCCGATCTTGGACATTCCCGATGTCGCTCTAGTTCGCCTTTTTGGCTCCTGGTCAGCCTCATTTTTGTCAGCAGTCTTTATTCCTTCCAAGGGACAAATTTTAGTAATGGGTCTAGTGATATATCCTTCCTCTATATTTACTTTAGCCACCCGGACCTTATCATCATTCCCTTTATGGACCTTTTCCACCTTTCCTAAAGGCCATCTTGCAGGATGACAATTCTCATCCTTTAATAAAACTATTTGCCCTTCTTCTATATTAGGAATTTCCTTTTTCCATTTATTCCTTTGCTGGAGCGTATGCAAATATTCACTTTTCCACTTAACCCAGAAATCTTTCCTCATTTTTTGGATAAGTCTCCACCTATCCAAATTTCCGATTTTTCCATCTTCCATTGGTTTGACTATTTCTAAAGGCGGTCTTCCAATTAAAAAATGACCTGGTGTTGGTCCATCTCACTAACTATAGTGTATAATGGCCTTGAATTTAAGCATGCTTCTATTTGACATAAAAGAGTTGACATTTCTTCGTAAGTCAAAATAGTGTCGCCGATTATACGCTTTAAATGGTATTTCATTGATTTAACCCCAGCTTCCCAAATACCTCCGAAGTGAGGTCCGGCCGGGGGAATAAAATGACAATCAATCCTGTCCTTTTCAAGCTGCGCTGCAATCGTTATATTTTCTTGTATTGTATTAAATAACTCTTGATCTAATTTTCTTGCAGCTCCTACAAAATTTGTTCCGTTGTCTGAATAGATATTGGAACATTTTCCCCGTCTAGCAATAAATCTTTTGAGTGCTGCTAAAAATGCGTCAGAAGTTAGATCGCTTACCATTTCTAAGTGTATGGCTTTGGTGGCCATGCAAACGAATACGGCAACGTATCCTTTAAATGTTTTTTGGCTACGATTTTTTGAACATTTAACATAATAAGGACCTGCGTAATCTATTCCAGTATTAAGAAACAGGAATGTCATCGTCACTCTATATTTTGACAAGTTACCCATTATTTGCTGAGCTGTATTTTGTTTATACCTTGCACACTTTACACATTCTCTTAAATACTTTTTCAACGAATTTTTCAACCCGAAAATCCAATACTTTCTTTGGATATAGTTTCGCATAAGGTTTATCCCTCCATGCAATGTTTCCATATGAGCATTTTTTATTAATAAGCTTGTTAGGTGGCATTTTTCTAAAATGATTGGATGTTTAACAGTAAATTCTGAATTGGAGTTTTGCAATCTTCCTCCAACTCTTAGAACCCCATCCTTGTCCAAAAATGGATTCAATGACAATATTTTATTATTTGTCTTGATTTCCTTTTTAATTTTAAGGCACTTTATCTCTTGCCTAAACTGGTATTCTTGCTGTTTCTTAATAACAACTGTTTCCGCTATTTTTATATCCTTTACTGAAATAATTGATGAATAGGCTTTATTTTTTGTTTTCATCTGCACGAATCTATTTATGTATGCTATTATACGTATAAGTTTTTCTATACTGGAATACCTTTCTATTAATTCGTAAATCGGATCATCCATTTCGTCATTAAATGCCGTATTTATTAAGACAGGTTCTTCTACAGACTGTGCCGAGGCCAAAGTTCTTTTGGGTCGGCTAGCCATTTCGGACCTTTCCGCCAAAGATCACAGTTGATCAACTGGTTAGAGTCCACTCCCCTGAATGCTAAATCTGCTTGATTATCATCTGACTTAACATGATTCCATTCAGTATTTTTTAATTTCCTAATGTCATCCGTTCTTCTTCTTATAAATTTGATCTTACTTTGACCACTGTTAATCCATGCTAAGGTAATCGTGGAATCACTCCAAGCATAGATCTCCATTATATTGTCAATTGATCCTTTTAGTCTTTGGATTAATTCACTAAGCAAGTGAGCTGCACACAGCTCGAGTTTGGGAATTGTCTTCCTATTTTTTATACGGTTTACTCTACTTTTGCTAACTATTATATTAACATGAGGTCCTACTTAAGCATAGACTACTGCAGCATATGCTTTTTCGGAGGCGTCCGCAAATCCGTGAATCTGAATGACTGAAGAACTGTTTGAATTAATCCACCTTGGGATTCGAATATTCTCTAACAATTATAAATTTTCTTTATATTTTTCCCAATAATTTTTATCTTCTATGGATAGATACTGATCCCATTCACTTTTATTTATCCAAAGTTTTTGAATAAAAAGTTTTCCTGAAACAGTGACTGGTGCCAGCCATCCTAACGGATCAAATATTTTTGCTAGCGTTGATAACAGAACGCGCTTATTTATATTTTTTGATTCATTACAATTTACGCTGAATTTAAATAAATCATTTTGAGGTTCCCATTTTAGTCCTAAAGTTCTAACACATTCATTTTCGATAATATTTAGAACCTTATTGTCCCCTGTGTCCTCCACAGTGGTTAATATTTTGGAATTGTTGGAAATCCATTTCCTTAAGTTGAACTTAGTTCCAACTTTCTGCAATTCATGGGAAATTAATGTTATTAATTTATTAGCTTCTTCTACCGAATCAGCTTCAGTCATTAGGTCATACATATAGAAATCATTCCTAATTATTGCACTAATAACTTGGTTTTTACATTTATCTGCAATATCTACCAGAACCCTGGTAGCCAAATATGGTGCAGATGCAGTTCCGTAAGTGACTGTGGTTAATTTATATGTTTTAATTTTTTCTTTTGGAGAATTTCTCCATAAAATATATTGATATTTTTGATCATTATTATCTATTTTAATTTGTCGGTACATCTTTTCAATGTCTGCCGAAACCACAAATTCCCATTTTCTCCATTTAATAATAATGTCAAAAATATCTTTTTGAACTCGTGGCCCAACCCACATTATGTCGTTCAAACTTTTGTTATTCGTAGTTTTTGCTGAAGCATCAAAATCTACTCTCAATTTGGTCGTAAGGCTTGAATCTCTAATCACTGCCTGGTGCGGTAAAAAATATTTGCCTTCATCACTCACTTCAATCATGTGTCCTAAATCCATGTATTCATTCATGAATTTAGTGTAGTCAACCTTAAGTTTTTCACTTCTTTTTAGTTTTTTCTCCAGATTCATGAAACGAGCTATCGCTTGTTTCTTTGAATCTCCTAAGGTGACATCCTCCTTAAATAGAATTGACACAATGTATCGCCCATCTGAATCTTTTTTTGTCGTTTTGATAAATTCATTTTCACAGATTTCAGACTCGATATCATCTTTTTCTTCTTCTTCCACTTCCCAGTAGCGATCTAAATCTTTTATTTCTATTGTTGTGGCTACAATGGTTTCTTTTCCTTTGGATTTTTTACATCCAGAAACTATCCACCCGAAATCAGTTTTTTGCCCAAGGAGACCATCTCTTTTTATAACTCCATTTTGCAGAATGTGAGTATATACGTCTGCTCCAATGATTAGATCAATACGACCCGGTTTATTAAAATCGGGGTCGGCTAATTTAAAGTTCTTCCATTTTATCTGATCAATAAGTGCTTCAATTTCTAAATTTTTCGGAGAATTTCTTATCGAAATAACCGCTTTGTGCTTGGAGATGCACGTTCCTGTGGAAGATACTCCACTTATTTCAGTATTAGACCGAAATTTTTTCAATTTTAGAATCTGTGCAGACTCTTCTGAAATGATTGTGCTTTGAGAGCCACTATCAATCAATGCTCTTAATTGTTGAAAGCCTCCATACCTCGACTTTACTTCAATCAAGGCCGTGGCCAACAAGGCTTGACCTGTTGTTCTACATGTATTCACTTTTTCTGGATTATGACCTGCAAAGTGAAGTAAAGTGTGGTGAGTTTTACGACAAGTCGAACAAAGCTGCTCGCTTATACATTTTTTACCAAACGGATGCCTCAGACATCTTAGGCAAATCCCATTTTTTCTTAACCAGTCAGACCGTTCTGCTGGATTCATTATTTTAAATTTATGGCATTGAATTAAATAATGCCCTGGTAGTTTGCAATATGCACACTTGTCACTATAATTTTTATTGTTGTTATTATTAATCATTTTCTTTACGGGTTTACCTCCTGTGAAAATGATGATATAGAATTGAGCCTTTGCTCTAAAAAGTCCATGACATCATGTGAGGAGTCTTAAAACTCCCCACAAATCTCGTGTAGGGGAGTGGCCTAGCTATAGCCGCGGTGCAGGGCAAAGCGGAGAGACCGTGAATTAACGGTACCGCACTGGACCTTGGACTCCAACGGGCCAAGGGCAAACAGGGTCGAACGGTAACGGTGCGTGCGCAAAGAGGACGCACCGTGAATTAACGGCACAATATATGTGAGGATCACTACAGCGAGGAGAGATCCTGGGAGTGGAGGAGAAGGATCTGGCGTGTCGTAAGGGTCAGTGGAGTCAGTGGCCAGCCAAGGTGGTCCCAGGACGAGCGTTGTCTCGCCCCAGGACGATACACCCTGCCCCATAACATCCTAATCCCGGCCGGGCCGACTCGTCGTCCGGGTCAAGGAGCTATCAGGACCGCGGAGGCAAGGCGTTGCAGGAGAAACGGCGCAGGAGCAGCGAGATCTCCGAAGGAGTTGTAAACAGAACAATAGAATAAACAGCTAGAATAAGAACCCATTGCTTTTCTTTGGTCGGGCAATCACACAAATCATAAGTTCGGTGGGACGAACGCACAAACTCTCTGAGCTAGCCGCTGCAATCCGTAGCGAGCGAAATAAAGAAATCAGTTCGTTGCACTCAGAAAGTGCCTGTATTTCTTTTGTCTTTTTAACGTGGCTTTCATATAAATTCAGTGATTCTTTATTGAATTTCCGAAGAATTATGTGAGCGAAAATTGCATCCACATCTTCTGGGAATTGTGCCTTTAATTTTAGTTGATTTAGTGACAGTGTTTTCTACCGACTCGCCCTTAATTTTTTCATTTTTATTTTTAATTTTTTCTAACACCATCATTATTAAATCATACTGCTTCGTGTTAAAATATTCATGATCGACAACGCCGATCTTCATCAAATTGCTATGATTAGCAATGAAATTTGAAGCTCATTTAAATATAGAATTTCTACATCTTTTTTTTATATAAATGGGCTTAATTTGATTGTAAGTTCTTAATATATATAGTACGTGTGTATGTATTGTATATGTATTTATATATATAAGTTAACACAGGCCACAACGAGCCTCCTCCCCGTCCCCCTCAATAACTCGCTCGGCCAACAACAACGCTGCGCTGGTCAAATATCGACTAGCGCAAGTGTCGCAATATCCGTTGCGACCAAAACGCTGACACCGCTGAACGCTGCACGCGCGTCGCCGCTGTGGGACCAAAAAACCACAGCGTCAGCTCCCGACAGTGCTGCGCTGGCTAAGCATTGGCCGACGCTGTTGTCGCAACGACCGCTGCGGCTAGAAGGCTGAGCCAGCTACTCAAGGCGGGTAGATAAGCCGGTGGATTCGTCGCGGGAAGGCAGTGGAATTTTGGCTGCGATCCTATCCTATCAACCTAAACCTCGAATAAAAATTAAAATCAATTCGTCTTCTTTATTTGGAAATGCAGTTCTCGTTAAGGTAGTCCTTCGGGCTGCCATAACTGGCGCCGGAACAGGCTTCTTCGGAAGTAGACCCTTGGCTACCTGGGAGAAGCTAGTTATTATGTAAAGTGCGTGGTGTGTTCGAAAGTTTTTCGACAAGTGAGCCAAGAAATAAAAGAAGTGTTAATAGAAATTCCTAAATAAAATTAAACAAAAAACAATTACACACTGCGGCAGTGAAAAAATCTGCGAGTGCAAAAGATATTGTTAAAATAAATAGAAATTAAAAACAAATACACACTGCGGCAGTAAGAAGAAAAATCTGCGAGTGCAAAAAAATGTTGTTAAAATAAATAGTCATAAAAAACAATTACACACTTCGGCAGGAAAAAAAACTGCGAGTGCAAAAATATTGTTGAAATAAATAAAAGATAAAAACCAACTACACACTGCGGCAGTAAGGAAATCTGCGAGTGCAAATAATTGGTAAAATAAAATTAATGCAAGAAGTAAAATGTGTTAATTCACAGCTATAACATAAGTAAATGTGAATAAATAATCAATCAAAAAATTAAAAATCGAAACCAATGGAAAAATAAGATGTGTGGTAATCTACTGGAAAGGCTAAGTGGTGTGGAATGCATTAAAAAAAAGCTGCCTAGTAGACTGTGTGCAACTCGTACCTTAGTAGGCTACCTGCCAAAAAGGATCCATTACGGACCACCGTGCCCAGTATCTAAATATTAGGAAAATTTATTAAAATTGGCTCACACTTAAAAACAAAAAAAAAAAATAAGAAAAAATATAAAATAAAAATAAAGGAAAAAAGAGAAACGTCCGATTCCCACCGCGCGGCTATTTAAATATTTACGAATCTTAAGAAATTCATTATTAAAGTTATTTTCTTTTACTCTATAGAACTTCCGTCAAGGGATTTTAAACACCACAACACAACATATTATACCAATACAAAAAGGAACAACACTAGTTGCCTACACATCTACTCACCAACCTGAGTAAGTGAGACGCACTCTCTTCGGAAAAAGTTTTGTAAGGAAAAAGTTGTAAATTGTATCAAAAAATTTAACAAATTACACCTTTGATTTTAAATCGAAAATTTAAAATTCTTAATTACCGGTTCTTACCTTACAGTTTCCCGGGCTAGCAAAGAAAATGGAGGAAATTAAGAAACCTTTAGGGAAGTTTGATGACTCTTTGAAAGCTCTGTTAAACCAGGTTATGGGTATTAAGGAGGATGTCAAGAAGGTTAGCAATAGGCTTTGTACGTTGGAAAATGAGTATGAACAGCGCAATCCGGTGGCGAATCATCCTATCCCCCTAACTAAACCACGTAACGAATACAAGCTAAGGGAAACTTCTACCTTACCCGATTGTGTAAAGGAATTACAACCATTCGAAGGTCAATTGGAGGAGTATGTGTCGTGGGTCAACAGGGCTCAATTGATTCTAAATGACTATGAAATTGTAAGAGACAAGCCTTTGTATAGGTCCATTGTTTTGCATATTAGACAGAAGATAAGAGGTAACGCCGATTTGGCCCTCTGTTCTTATAGCGTACCAGACGACGACTGGGCCGAAGTCAAACGAGTTCTGGCACTTCATTACGCGGACAAAAGAGATGTTCGCACTCTCGAGTATCAACTGTCACAGTTGACTCAGGGTAATAAGTCCTTGGAGGAATTTTGTATGGAGGTAAATAGTCACTTTTCACTTATTATTAACAAGTTGAAGAGTGGCGGGCATCCCCCAAACGTGGTTAGCGCCTTGATAGAAACCTATAGGGATAAAGCTTTAGATGTCTTCGTGAGAGGACTCGAGGCCGATGTTTCCAAATTATTGGTGATACGTAGTCCCAAGAATTTGCAGAGGCATATAGTTTTTGCTTGGAGCTACAGAATGTAAACTTCCGGGGACGCTCGGTCAGGCCTACTTACACTCCTTCATTCAATCACCCCGCTCAACAATATCGCTCTTCATTCGTGCCAAGTTTCCCATCGGCGCAGCCGCCGATTAGAGCGCCTATGATCGCTGCCCAAAATGATAGCTCAGGTAGGAATTGGCAGGGTTATCAAGGTTATTAAGGTCCGCGACAGGCAATTAAGATGGAATCTAACAGGTCAGGTCAGTCGTATCAATCCGGGCTCAACGCTCGCAGAGAGGAGGACACCGCTAGCAAACGGAGTCCAAGCACATCCGCAAACCCTTTTAGGAAAGCGCAACGATTGTACCACATGACGACAGTCGGGCCTCCTAGTACAATCATAGCTGAGGATACCCACTACGAGGCATTGTACGGGGAAGGTTGCGAACATAACGATGGTTCAGACCAACAGGTCTTCCTAGGAGAGCAAAACCAAGGAGTAATAGTTGAGGAACAGCCAAATGCGGAAGAAGTAACAAATTTTATGACGGACGCCTCTCTAGCGTACCATACTTAGAATATGATACCAGAGACGGGGCTAAGTTACAATTCCTAGTTGACACCGGCGCAAATAAAAATTTTATTAGCCCAAAAATCGCTGCCGGTTCAACTCAACTTGTGGGGCAGTTTTTTAAAAAAATTGGCAATGACTTACTTCTCACATTTTTCGTGTTACCTGGATTAAATTCCTTCGACGGAATAATTGGTGACGATACGCTTAAGGAATTAAAAGCCTTGATCGACAGGGAAAAAGACTTACTTGTTATAACACCAGGCGTCAAGCTGCTACTTTTAGCTAAGAAATCTTTCAACGTCCATTCATTAATTAATATCGATCATTCAGAGTCCATAAATCTTGCCTTGAATGCTCTAATCAGCGAATTTTCAAATATTTTTGAACCAATATCACCTGGAGGAGCCGTTAACACTGTCGTTAGGGCAGAAATTCGTACTAACACTCAGGACCCTGTCTACGCTAAAAGTTACCCATACCCAGCCAACATGAGAGGGGTGGTAGAAGCACAGGTGGAAGAATTGTTTCGCGATGGTATAATAAGACCTTCAAGACCTTCCTTATAACTCTCCCCTTTGGGTCGTGCCTAAAAAACCAAAACCAATTGGGGAAAAACAATATCGTTTAGTGATTGATTTCAAGCGTTTAAACGCCGTTACCATACCTGATGCGTACCCTATACCAGACATTAATTCCACACTGGCCAGTCTCGGTAAGGCTAGATATTTCACCACTCTCGATCTAACGTCGGGCTTCCATCAGATTCACATGAAAGAACAGGACATACCCAAAACAGCATTTTCTACGTTGAATGGAAAATACGAGTTTTTGCGCCTCTCCTTCGGATTAAAGAATGCGCCTGCTATTTTTCAACGTATGATTGACGATGTGCTTAGAGAGTACATCGGGAAAATATGCTATGTGTATATTGATGATATTATAGTCTTTAGTGAAGACTATGACAACCATTGGTCGAATCTGCGCCTTATTTTTGAAAGATTGAGAGACGCGAATCTTCCGGTAAATCTGGAGAAAACCCAGTTCTTGGCAAGTGAGGTAGAGTTCTTGGGATACATTGTCTCGGCGGAGAGCATTAAAGCCGACAGTAAGAAAGTAGAAGCCATTAACAAAATGGAACCACCTACCAACGTTAGGGAATTAAAAAGGTTCTTGGGTATGACTTCCTACTACAGGAAGTTTATTCAGGATTACGCCAAGGTGGCGAAACCCTTAACTAATCTTACTAGAGGGAAATATGCTAAAATCAAGGCATCTCAATCAACAAAGGTTCTAATTGAGTTGGATGAAGAAGCCTTACAAGCCTTTAAAAATTTGAAAATCATTCTGTCTTCATCAGATGTACTTGCTTTCCCCAATTTTAACATACCATTTCACCTGACAACAGACGCGTCCAATTACGCTATTGGGGGGGTTTTGTCACAGAACGCCCAAGGGAAAGACAGACCCATCGCTTATATATCACGCGCCTTAAATAAAACTGAAGAAAATTACGCTACAATAGAAAAGGAAATGCTCGCGATAGTCTGGGCATTAGACAATCTACGATCATATTTGTACGGCGCTACAACATTCAGAGTGTATACAGATCATCAACCTCTTACATTTGCCTTAGGCAACGGGAACTTCAATGCTAAACTGAAGCGTTGGAAATCTCGCATAGAGGAGTACAACTGTGAATTGATTTACAAACCAGGGAAGTCAAATGTAGTCGCCGACGCACTTTCTCGTATTGTTTCTCACGTTAATTATTTAGGATCCGACACAGCTACAGGTTCTGATACTGATTCCGTACAAACCATCCATAGCGCTCTCCACGACGTTTCGCACTACGTGCCCCACGTGGAAGTGCCCTTCAACGTTCTTAGAAACCAATTAATTTTTCAACTGGACTTACCCGAATACTCTTGCGAGCATCCTCATTCGGGATTTGTTCGTCATTTTATACCTATTAACAGCGGTACCCAATTCAGCCTAACCATTTCATTACGCTCCGTAGCGAGCGAAATAAAGAAATCAGTTCGTTGCACTCAGAAAGTGCCTGTATTTCTTTTGTCTTTTTAACGTGGCTTTCATATAAATTCAGTGATTCTTTATTGAATTTCCGAAGAATTATGTGAGCGAAAATTGCATCCACATCTTCTGGGAATTGTGCCTTTAATTTTAGTTGATTTAGTGACAGTGTTTTCTACCGACTCGCCCTTAATTTTTTCATTTTTATTTTTAATTTTTTCTAACACCATCATTATTAAATCATACTGCTTCGTGTTAAAATATTCATGATCGACAACGCCGATCTTCATCAAATTGCTATGATTAGCAATGAAATTTGAAGCTCATTTAAATATAGAATTTCTACATCTTTTTTTTATATAAATGGGCTTAATTTGATTGTAAGTTCTTAATATATATAGTACGTGTGTATGTATTGTATATGTATTTATATATATAAGTTAACACAGGCCACAACGAGCCTCCTCCCCGTCCCCCTCAATAACTCGCTCGGCCAACAACAACGCTGCGCTGGTCAAATATCGACTAGCGCAAGTGTCGCAATATCCGTTGCGACCAAAACGCTGACACCGCTGAACGCTGCACGCGCGTCGCCGCTGTGGGACCAAAAAACCACAGCGTCAGCTCCCGACAGTGCTGCGCTGGCTAAGCATTGGCCGACGCTGTTGTCGCAACGACCGCTGCGGCTAGAAGGCTGAGCCAGCTACTCAAGGCGGGTAGATAAGCCGGTGGATTCGTCGCGGGAAGGCAGTGGAATTTTGGCTGCGATCCTATCCTATCAACCTAAACCTCGAATAAAAATTAAAATCAATTCGTCTTCTTTATTTGGAAATGCAGTTCTCGTTAAGGTAGTCCTTCGGGCTGCCATAACTGGCGCCGGAACAGGCTTCTTCGGAAGTAGACCCTTGGCTACCTGGGAGAAGCTAGTTATTATGTAAAGTGCGTGGTGTGTTCGAAAGTTTTTCGACAAGTGAGCCAAGAAATAAAAGAAGTGTTAATAGAAATTCCTAAATAAAATTAAACAAAAAACAATTACACACTGCGGCAGTGAAAAAATCTGCGAGTGCAAAAGATATTGTTAAAATAAATAGAAATTAAAAACAAATACACACTGCGGCAGTAAGAAGAAAAATCTGCGAGTGCAAAAAAATGTTGTTAAAATAAATAGTCATAAAAAACAATTACACACTTCGGCAGGAAAAAAAACTGCGAGTGCAAAAATATTGTTGAAATAAATAAAAGATAAAAACCAACTACACACTGCGGCAGTAAGGAAATCTGCGAGTGCAAATAATTGGTAAAATAAAATTAATGCAAGAAGTAAAATGTGTTAATTCACAGCTATAACATAAGTAAATGTGAATAAATAATCAATCAAAAAATTAAAAATCGAAACCAATGGAAAAATAAGATGTGTGGTAATCTACTGGAAAGGCTAAGTGGTGTGGAATGCATTAAAAAAAGCTGCCTAGTAGACTGTGTGCAACTCGTACCTTAGTAGGCTACCTGCCAAAAAGGATCCATTACGGACCACCGTGCCCAGTATCTAAATATTAGGAAAATTTATTAAAATTGGCTCACACTTAAAAACAAAAAAAAAAAATAAGAAAAAATATAAAATAAAAATAAAGGAAAAAAGAGAAACGTCCGATTCCCACCGCGCGGCTATTTAAATATTTACGAATCTTAAGAAATTCATTATTAAAGTTATTTTCTTTTACTCTATAGAACTTCCGTCAAGGGATTTTAAACACCACAACACAACATATTATACCAATACAAAAAGGAACAACACTAGTTGCCTACACATCTACTCACCAACCTGAGTAAGTGAGACGCACTCTCTTCGGAAAAAGTTTTGTAAGGAAAAAGTTGTAAATTGTATCAAAAAATTTAACAAATTACACCTTTGATTTTAAATCGAAAATTTAAAATTCTTAATTACCGGTTCTTACCTTACAGTTTCCCGGGCTAGCAAAGAAAATGGAGGAAATTAAGAAACCTTTAGGGAAGTTTGATGACTCTTTGAAAGCTCTGTTAAACCAGGTTATGGGTATTAAGGAGGATGTCAAGAAGGTTAGCAATAGGCTTTGTACGTTGGAAAATGAGTATGAACAGCGCAATCCGGTGGCGAATCATCCTATCCCCCTAACTAAACCACGTAACGAATACAAGCTAAGGGAAACTTCTACCTTACCCGATTGTGTAAAGGAATTACAACCATTCGAAGGTCAATTGGAGGAGTATGTGTCGTGGGTCAACAGGGCTCAATTGATTCTAAATGACTATGAAATTGTAAGAGACAAGCCTTTGTATAGGTCCATTGTTTTGCATATTAGACAGAAGATAAGAGGTAACGCCGATTTGGCCCTCTGTTCTTATAGCGTACCAGACGACGACTGGGCCGAAGTCAAACGAGTTCTGGCACTTCATTACGCGGACAAAAGAGATGTTCGCACTCTCGAGTATCAACTGTCACAGTTGACTCAGGGTAATAAGTCCTTGGAGGAATTTTGTATGGAGGTAAATAGTCACTTTTCACTTATTATTAACAAGTTGAAGAGTGGCGGGCATCCCCCAAACGTGGTTAGCGCCTTGATAGAAACCTATAGGGATAAAGCTTTAGATGTCTTCGTGAGAGGACTCGAGGCCGATGTTTCCAAATTATTGGTGATACGTAGTCCCAAGAATTTGCAGAGGCATATAGTTTTTGCTTGGAGCTACAGAATGTAAACTTCCGCGGACGCTCGGTCAGGCCTACTTACACTCCTTCATTCAATCACCCCGCTCAACAATATCGCTCTTCATTCGTGCCAAGTTTCCCATCGGCGCAGCCGCCGATTAGAGCGCCTATGATCGCTGCCCAAAATGATAGCTCAGGTAGGAATTGGCAGGGTTATCAAGGTTATTAAGGTCCGCGACAGGCAATTAAGATGGAATCTAACAGGTCAGGTCAGTCGTATCAATCCGGGCTCAACGCTCGCAGAGAGGAGGACACCGCTAGCAAACGGAGTCCAAGCACATCCGCAAACCCTTTTAGGAAAGCGCAACGATTGTACCACATGACGACAGTCGGGCCTCCTAGTACAATCATAGCTGAGGATACCCACTACGAGGCATTGTACGGGGAAGGTTGCGAACATAACGATGGTTCAGACCAACAGGTCTTCCTAGGAGAGCAAAACCAAGGAGTAATAGTTGAGGAACAGCCAAATGCGGAAGAAGTAACAAATTTTATGACGGACGCCTCTCTAGCGTACCATACTTAGAATATGATACCAGAGACGGGGCTAAGTTACAATTCCTAGTTGACACCGGCGCAAATAAAAATTTTATTAGCCCAAAAATCGCTGCCGGTTCAACTCCTTTAACAACACCATTCTTTGTCCAGTCTGCCACAGGTTGCGTAAAAATCACACGTCAACTTGTGGGGCAGTTTTTTAAAAAAATTGGCAATGACTTACTTCTCACATTTTTCGTGTTACCTGGATTAAATTCCTTCGACGGAATAATTGGTGACGATACGCTTAAGGAATTAAAAGCCTTGATCGACAGGGAAAAAGACTTACTTGTTATAACACCAGGCGTCAAGCTGCTACTTTTAGCTAAGAAATCTTTCAACGTCCATTCATTAATTAATATCGATCATTCAGAGTCCATAAATCTTGCCTTGAATGCTCTAATCAGCGAATTTTCAAATATTTTTGAACCAATATCACCTGGAGGAGCCGTTAACACTGTCGTTAGGGCAGAAATTCGTACTAACACTCAGGACCCTGTCTACGCTAAAAGTTACCCATACCCAGCCAACATGAGAGGGGTGGTAGAAGCACAGGTGGAAGAATTGTTTCGCGATGGTATAATAAGACCTTCAAGACCTTCCTTATAACTCTCCCCTTTGGGTCGTGCCTAAAAAACCAAAACCAATTGGGGAAAAACAATATCGTTTAGTGATTGATTTCAAGCGTTTAAACGCCGTTACCATACCTGATGCGTACCCTATACCAGACATTAATTCCACACTGGCCAGTCTCGGTAAGGCTAGATATTTCACCACTCTCGATCTAACGTCGGGCTTCCATCAGATTCACATGAAAGAACAGGACATACCCAAAACAGCATTTTCTACGTTGAATGGAAAATACGAGTTTTTGCGCCTCTCCTTCGGATTAAAGAATGCGCCTGCTATTTTTCAACGTATGATTGACGATGTGCTTAGAGAGTACATCGGGAAAATATGCTATGTGTATATTGATGATATTATAGTCTTTAGTGAAGACTATGACAACCATTGGTCGAATCTGCGCCTTATTTTTGAAAGATTGAGAGACGCGAATCTTCCGGTAAATCTGGAGAAAACCCAGTTCTTGGCAAGTGAGGTAGAGTTCTTGGGATACATTGTCTCGGCGGAGAGCATTAAAGCCGACAGTAAGAAAGTAGAAGCCATTAACAAAATGGAACCACCTACCAACGTTAGGGAATTAAAAAGGTTCTTGGGTATGACTTCCTACTACAGGAAGTTTATTCAGGATTACGCCAAGGTGGCGAAACCCTTAACTAATCTTACTAGAGGGAAATATGCTAAAATCAAGGCATCTCAATCAACAAAGGTTCTAATTGAGTTGGATGAAGAAGCCTTACAAGCCTTTAAAAATTTGAAAATCATTCTGTCTTCATCAGATGTACTTGCTTTCCCCAATTTTAACATACCATTTCACCTGACAACAGACGCGTCCAATTACGCTATTGGGGGGGTTTTGTCACAGAACGCCCAAGGGAAAGACAGACCCATCGCTTATATATCACGCGCCTTAAATAAAACTGAAGAAAATTACGCTACAATAGAAAAGGAAATGCTCGCGATAGTCTGGGCATTAGACAATCTACGATCATATTTGTACGGCGCTACAACATTCAGAGTGTATACAGATCATCAACCTCTTACATTTGCCTTAGGCAACGGGAACTTCAATGCTAAACTGAAGCGTTGGAAATCTCGCATAGAGGAGTACAACTGTGAATTGATTTACAAACCAGGGAAGTCAAATGTAGTCGCCGACGCACTTTCTCGTATTGTTTCTCACGTTAATTATTTAGGATCCGACACAGCTACAGGTTCTGATACTGATTCCGTACAAACCATCCATAGCGCTCTCCACGACGTTTCGCACTACGTGCCCCACGTGGAAGTGCCCTTCAACGTTCTTAGAAACCAATTAATTTTTCAACTGGACTTACCCGAATACTCTTGCGAGCATCCTCATTCGGGATTTGTTCGTCATTTTATACCTATTAACAGCGGTACCCAATTCAGCCTAACCATTTCATTACGCTCCGTAGCGAGCGAAATAAAGAAATCAGTTCGTTGCACTCAGAAAGTGCCTGTATTTCTTTTGTCTTTTTAACGTGGCTTTCATATAAATTCAGTGATTCTTTATTGAATTTCCGAAGAATTATGTGAGCGAAAATTGCATCCACATCTTCTGGGAATTGTGCCTTTAATTTTAGTTGATTTAGTGACAGTGTTTTCTACCGACTCGCCCTTAATTTTTTCATTTTTATTTTTAATTTTTTCTAACACCATCATTATTAAATCATACTGCTTCGTGTTAAAATATTCATGATCGACAACGCCGATCTTCATCAAATTGCTATGATTAGCAATGAAATTTGAAGCTCATTTAAATATAGAATTTCTACATCTTTTTTTTATATAAATGGGCTTAATTTGATTGTAAGTTCTTAATATATATAGTACGTGTGTATGTATTGTATATGTATTTATATATATAAGTTAACACAGGCCACAACGAGCCTCCTCCCCGTCCCCCTCAATAACTCGCTCGGCCAACAACAACGCTGCGCTGGTCAAATATCGACTAGCGCAAGTGTCGCAATATCCGTTGCGACCAAAACGCTGACACCGCTGAACGCTGCACGCGCGTCGCCGCTGTGGGACCAAAAAACCACAGCGTCAGCTCCCGACAGTGCTGCGCTGGCTAAGCATTGGCCGACGCTGTTGTCGCAACGACCGCTGCGGCTAGAAGGCTGAGCCAGCTACTCAAGGCGGGTAGATAAGCCGGTGGATTCGTCGCGGGAAGGCAGTGGAATTTTGGCTGCGATCCTATCCTATCAACCTAAACCTCGAATAAAAATTAAAATCAATTCGTCTTCTTTATTTGGAAATGCAGTTCTCGTTAAGGTAGTCCTTCGGGCTGCCATAACTGGCGCCGGAACAGGCTTCTTCGGAAGTAGACCCTTGGCTACCTGGGAGAAGCTAGTTATTATGTAAAGTGCGTGGTGTGTTCGAAAGTTTTTCGACAAGTGAGCCAAGAAATAAAAGAAGTGTTAATAGAAATTCCTAAATAAAATTAAACAAAAAACAATTACACACTGCGGCAGTGAAAAAATCTGCGAGTGCAAAAGATATTGTTAAAATAAATAGAAATTAAAAACAAATACACACTGCGGCAGTAAGAAGAAAAATCTGCGAGTGCAAAAAAATGTTGTTAAAATAAATAGTCATAAAAAACAATTACACACTTCGGCAGGAAAAAAAACTGCGAGTGCAAAAATATTGTTGAAATAAATAAAAGATAAAAACCAACTACACACTGCGGCAGTAAGGAAATCTGCGAGTGCAAATAATTGGTAAAATAAAATTAATGCAAGAAGTAAAATGTGTTAATTCACAGCTATAACATAAGTAAATGTGAATAAATAATCAATCAAAAAATTAAAAATCGAAACCAATGGAAAAATAAGATGTGTGGTAATCTACTGGAAAGGCTAAGTGGTGTGGAATGCATTAAAAAAAGCTGCCTAGTAGACTGTGTGCAACTCGTACCTTAGTAGGCTACCTGCCAAAAAGGATCCATTACGGACCACCGTGCCCAGTATCTAAATATTAGGAAAATTTATTAAAATTGGCTCACACTTAAAAACAAAAAAAAAAAATAAGAAAAAATATAAAATAAAAATAAAGGAAAAAAGAGAAACGTCCGATTCCCACCGCGCGGCTATTTAAATATTTACGAATCTTAAGAAATTCATTATTAAAGTTATTTTCTTTTACTCTATAGAACTTCCGTCAAGGGATTTTAAACACCACAACACAACATATTATACCAATACAAAAAGGAACAACACTAGTTGCCTACACATCTACTCACCAACCTGAGTAAGTGAGACGCACTCTCTTCGGAAAAAGTTTTGTAAGGAAAAAGTTGTAAATTGTATCAAAAAATTTAACAAATTACACCTTTGATTTTAAATCGAAAATTTAAAATTCTTAATTACCGGTTCTTACCTTACAGTTTCCCGGGCTAGCAAAGAAAATGGAGGAAATTAAGAAACCTTTAGGGAAGTTTGATGACTCTTTGAAAGCTCTGTTAAACCAGGTTATGGGTATTAAGGAGGATGTCAAGAAGGTTAGCAATAGGCTTTGTACGTTGGAAAATGAGTATGAACAGCGCAATCCGGTGGCGAATCATCCTATCCCCCTAACTAAACCACGTAACGAATACAAGCTAAGGGAAACTTCTACCTTACCCGATTGTGTAAAGGAATTACAACCATTCGAAGGTCAATTGGAGGAGTATGTGTCGTGGGTCAACAGGGCTCAATTGATTCTAAATGACTATGAAATTGTAAGAGACAAGCCTTTGTATAGGTCCATTGTTTTGCATATTAGACAGAAGATAAGAGGTAACGCCGATTTGGCCCTCTGTTCTTATAGCGTACCAGACGACGACTGGGCCGAAGTCAAACGAGTTCTGGCACTTCATTACGCGGACAAAAGAGATGTTCGCACTCTCGAGTATCAACTGTCACAGTTGACTCAGGGTAATAAGTCCTTGGAGGAATTTTGTATGGAGGTAAATAGTCACTTTTCACTTATTATTAACAAGTTGAAGAGTGGCGGGCATCCCCCAAACGTGGTTAGCGCCTTGATAGAAACCTATAGGGATAAAGCTTTAGATGTCTTCGTGAGAGGACTCGAGGCCGATGTTTCCAAATTATTGGTGATACGTAGTCCCAAGAATTTGCAGAGGCATATAGTTTTTGCTTGGAGCTACAGAATGTAAACTTCCGGGGACGCTCGGTCAGGCCTACTTACACTCCTTCATTCAATCACCCCGCTCAACAATATCGCTCTTCATTCGTGCCAAGTTTCCCATCGGCGCAGCCGCCGATTAGAGCGCCTATGATCGCTGCCCAAAATGATAGCTCAGGTAGGAATTGGCAGGGTTATCAAGGTTATTAAGGTCCGCGACAGGCAATTAAGATGGAATCTAACAGGTCAGGTCAGTCGTATCAATCCGGGCTCAACGCTCGCAGAGAGGAGGACACCGCTAGCAAACGGAGTCCAAGCACATCCGCAAACCCTTTTAGGAAAGCGCAACGATTGTACCACATGACGACAGTCGGGCCTCCTAGTACAATCATAGCTGAGGATACCCACTACGAGGCATTGTACGGGGAAGGTTGCGAACATAACGATGGTTCAGACCAACAGGTCTTCCTAGGAGAGCAAAACCAAGGAGTAATAGTTGAGGAACAGCCAAATGCGGAAGAAGTAACAAATTTTATGACGGACGCCTCTCTAGCGTACCATACTTAGAATATGATACCAGAGACGGGGCTAAGTTACAATTCCTAGTTGACACCGGCGCAAATAAAAATTTTATTAGCCCAAAAATCGCTGCCGGTTCAACTCCTTTAACAACACCATTCTTTGTCCAGTCTGCCACAGGTTGCGTAAAAATCACACGTCAACTTGTGGGGCAGTTTTTTAAAAAAATTGGCAATGACTTACTTCTCACATTTTTCGTGTTACCTGGATTAAATTCCTTCGACGGAATAATTGGTGACGATACGCTTAAGGAATTAAAAGCCTTGATCGACAGGGAAAAAGACTTACTTGTTATAACACCAGGCGTCAAGCTGCTACTTTTAGCTAAGAAATCTTTCAACGTCCATTCATTAATTAATATCGATCATTCAGAGTCCATAAATCTTGCCTTGAATGCTCTAATCAGCGAATTTTCAAATATTTTTGAACCAATATCACCTGGAGGAGCCGTTAACACTGTCGTTAGGGCAGAAATTCGTACTAACACTCAGGACCCTGTCTACGCTAAAAGTTACCCATACCCAGCCAACATGAGAGGGGTGGTAGAAGCACAGGTGGAAGAATTGTTTCGCGATGGTATAATAAGACCTTCAAGACCTTCCTTATAACTCTCCCCTTTGGGTCGTGCCTAAAAAACCAAAACCAATTGGGGAAAAACAATATCGTTTAGTGATTGATTTCAAGCGTTTAAACGCCGTTACCATACCTGATGCGTACCCTATACCAGACATTAATTCCACACTGGCCAGTCTCGGTAAGGCTAGATATTTCACCACTCTCGATCTAACGTCGGGCTTCCATCAGATTCACATGAAAGAACAGGACATACCCAAAACAGCATTTTCTACGTTGAATGGAAAATACGAGTTTTTGCGCCTCTCCTTCGGATTAAAGAATGCGCCTGCTATTTTTCAACGTATGATTGACGATGTGCTTAGAGAGTACATCGGGAAAATATGCTATGTGTATATTGATGATATTATAGTCTTTAGTGAAGACTATGACAACCATTGGTCGAATCTGCGCCTTATTTTTGAAAGATTGAGAGACGCGAATCTTCCGGTAAATCTGGAGAAAACCCAGTTCTTGGCAAGTGAGGTAGAGTTCTTGGGATACATTGTCTCGGCGGAGAGCATTAAAGCCGACAGTAAGAAAGTAGAAGCCATTAACAAAATGGAACCACCTACCAACGTTAGGGAATTAAAAAGGTTCTTGGGTATGACTTCCTACTACAGGAAGTTTATTCAGGATTACGCCAAGGTGGCGAAACCCTTAACTAATCTTACTAGAGGGAAATATGCTAAAATCAAGGCATCTCAATCAACAAAGGTTCTAATTGAGTTGGATGAAGAAGCCTTACAAGCCTTTAAAAATTTGAAAATCATTCTGTCTTCATCAGATGTACTTGCTTTCCCCAATTTTAACATACCATTTCACCTGACAACAGACGCGTCCAATTACGCTATTGGGGGGGTTTTGTCACAGAACGCCCAAGGGAAAGACAGACCCATCGCTTATATATCACGCGCCTTAAATAAAACTGAAGAAAATTACGCTACAATAGAAAAGGAAATGCTCGCGATAGTCTGGGCATTAGACAATCTACGATCATATTTGTACGGCGCTACAACATTCAGAGTGTATACAGATCATCAACCTCTTACATTTGCCTTAGGCAACGGGAACTTCAATGCTAAACTGAAGCGTTGGAAATCTCGCATAGAGGAGTACAACTGTGAATTGATTTACAAACCAGGGAAGTCAAATGTAGTCGCCGACGCACTTTCTCGTATTGTTTCTCACGTTAATTATTTAGGATCCGACACAGCTACAGGTTCTGATACTGATTCCGTACAAACCATCCATAGCGCTCTCCACGACGTTTCGCACTACGTGCCCCACGTGGAAGTGCCCTTCAACGTTCTTAGAAACCAATTAATTTTTCAACTGGACTTACCCGAATACTCTTGCGAGCATCCTCATTCGGGATTTGTTCGTCATTTTATACCTATTAACAGCGGTACCCAAATCAGCCTAACCATTTCATTACGAAAATATTTAAAACCATCCTTTATTAATGGAGTTAAAATTCCAGATTCATATTTGCACCTCTTCCAGACACAATGTCTCAATAATTTCAAAATGTTTAAGATACGTATTACACAAAGATTAGTTACAGACTTATCTGATGAGGAAGAAATCTGTAGGGTAATTGACAAAGAACATCGGAGGGCTCATCGGGCACCCAAGGAGGTTCGTCTTCAAATTCTCGAAAAGTTTTATTTCCCAAAAATGGCTAGTACGATCCGTGTTCAGCTGTCTTCATGCGAATGTTGCAAGTTGTTTAAATACGACAGGCACCCGAATAAGCCAGTCTTGCACTCAACACCAATACCAGATTATCCCTGCGAAATCCTTCACATTGATATCTTTACTTTACAAAAGAAAGTATATCTGAGATCTGCATAGATAAGTTTACGAAATTCGCGAAACTTTTCCCGTTGGAGTCAAAATCTTCGGTTCATCTGCGGGAAAAGTTGGTGGAAGTACTTCACTATTTTTCAGTCCCTAAAACTATTGTGTCAGACAATGAGAGGGGATTGCTATGTCCAACTGTACTCAATTATTTACAAACGCTGGGAATTAAGTTGTACAACACCCCAACCCAGAAGAGCGAAGTCAATGGTCAGGTAGAAAGATTCCACTCCACCTTTTTAGAAATCTATAGGTGTCTAAAAACCGAATATCCAACGTTTAAGGACACAGAATTGGTACCCATAACAGTGGACAGATACAACAACTCTGTTCACTCAGTCACTAATAGAAAGCCAGTTGACATTTTTTTCAACAGAACATCTCGTACAAATTACCAGGGGTTGGTTGATTTCAAACAACAAACCTTGGAAGATGTTAAAGGTCTCATCGCATTCAATCAGGAGTCAACTAATTTCTATAAAAATAAGCTTAGAACAAAACCCCTTTCCTACAACCAGGGAGACAAGATTTTCGTAGCCAATAGGCAAATCAAAACAAAAGAGAAACAACGCTACAAGCCAGAGGTAGTACAAGAAGATAGAAGAGTAACTGTCAAGACTAGATCCGGTAAAACTTTTCACAAATCAGATCTTAGGAATTAATAACAAAAAGAGAGAGAGCGTGTCACTTTTAATCATACACTTATAAATTAAGAATATTAGAACTACACTTTTAACTGTCATAATGTCCCCACACAAATTGTTAAGTTAAAATTGTAATTCAAAATACACCATTTATTCACCCTACGACGGGAGGATAACGTAAAATCTGAAGCTAAACGTAAAAAAAAAAAAACACAAAAAACTATCTTGTATCATACCGCAATATCTGAATAATCCGAAAACTAAGTTTGCTCTTCATCCACATGGTGGGAGCAATTCACATAATCAAGTACGATTCACCTGTCGTCCCACTACAAAGAGGCAACGTATGGAGAGTAACCGGAGTCTTCAAGTTGGTGCATTTCATCGATTTGATAGGGATGCGACGAATCGTCGAGGCCACTCAAGGAGAAGCGGCTATGATCAACGACCAACGAATAACAACGAATAACGACTCACTATCTGCAGGAAGCAACAGAGGGTCTCGTCCGGCTGACCGGCTTACCGCATCGGAACCGTCGGGCCATCAATTGGTTGGGCTCCGCCTGGAAATGGATAGCAGGCTCGCCAGATGCAGCAGACTGGGACGAATAATCAGAATCAGAATAATCTAGCCAGGAACAATGATCATCAAATACGGATCAACACTAGGCTATTCGACGCAACACACCAGTCGCTCCAGCAACTAAATGACGTTATTGGGAAGGTCAACCCCATAGATGGGGATTTTCATCTCTTCACCGCTATACTTCACAAGGCTATGATCTTAGCCACACAGGTAGCGGAGATCACGCGAGCTTGTCAATTAGCTAAAACTGGCGTGGTCAACACAAACCTGTTGGGCCACGAGGAAATGGCGGTGATACCGTCGGAAGTAAGAGACCTTCCTTATCAGAACGCAGTGGTAGAGTTCTCTCGACCTACGATACTAACTAATGGGACGGCCCTACTTTACATTGTGGCCATGCCCAAGGTAACGGAGCAGAAATATCGTATGATATACTTGTACCCAACGGTGATTGAGGGTAAACAGGTGATATTGGAAGCCAACAAAGTGGCAACGACCGCCGAAGAAACGTACATCGTCCTCGGCAAATGCCTCTCCATAGGCAATACAACGGTATGCCAGGAAAAAGACCTGCGTAAACTAAAGGAGGACACTTGCATTCCCAGACTGCTTAAGGGAGGACACGCTACTTGTAGCTACTTGAGGAGCAACGCAGAAACCAACATGCCAGTCGACGACGGCACGATCTTCTTAACAAACTTTAATGGTTCAATAACCGGCCCCACAAAGGAGTACAACTTGAAGGGATCTTACATAATACAATACTCCAACGAAACCATCGCTGTTAAGGGCAGGAATTACAGCAGCCATACTACAACACATCTGATGGCAATTCCGGCAGTACTCTCGAAAATAACTGCAACGAAGTACGAACTTTCCTTAGAATACGTTCACGACTTTAGCCTGGAAAACATCAAAAGGTTATCCGCAACATCAAGCAGACTTGTATACTCCTGTTCTCTGGAAATCATATTGGTAATGATCATCCTCGTAAGCAGTTAAGATCACGTCAACGAAAGGCATCCCAAATACGGGCGACTTCGCTTCGGAATTGGAATCACAGGTCACCAGCGTCAAAAGCGAGCTCAAGTGATCTGCGGGACGCAGATCTTGTGGTGGGGAGGAGTTAACACAGGCCACAACGAGCCTCCTCCCCGTCCCCCTCAATAACTCGCTCGGCCAACAACAACGCTGCGCTGGTCAAATATCGACTAGCGCAAGTGTCGCAATATCCGTTGCGACCAAAACGATGACACCGCTGAACGCTGCACGCGCGTCGCCGCTGTGGGACCAAAAAACCACAGCGTCAGCTCCCGACAGTGCTGCGCTGGCTAAGCATTGGCCGACGCTGTTGTCGCAACGACCGCTGCGGCTAGAAGGCTGAGCCAGCTACTCAAGGCGGGTAGATAAGCCGGTGGATTCGTCGCGGGAAGGCAGTGCAATTCTGGCTGCGATCCTATCCTATCAACCTAAACCTAGAATAAAAATTAAAATCAATTCGTCTTCTTTATTTGGAAATGCAGTTCTCGTTAAGGTAGTCCTTCGGACTGCCATAACTTATATGTGTGTTTGTATAAACAGAAAATTCTTGTTTTGACTTAGCTGATGTCGTCGTTGTTGCTTCTGCTGTTGCTACTGCTGTTGCTGCTTCTGCTGCTGCTGTTGTTGCTGCTTCTGCTGCTGGTAGAGGCTCCTTTGAATTTGACTTCCTTCTCTTCTTTAAGGGTCCGTTGACGTCGATGTTTGAAGATGATTTTTTTTTTGTTTTTGGCACGTTTTCTTATTTTTGTAGTCCAGTCAGATTTTTTGTTTTTTAGCCATTTATTTCGGCATTTATGCTCTTTTGGCATATACACTGCACCAAAGACACTAGAATAACAAAATGCGTAACGGCCATACATTGGTTTGGCACTATGCAGCCACTTTTTCAGTGACGGCCAAAATTGCTCTCTTTACGCTGAGAGCGTAACAAAACTAAAAATAGAATTTGCTTGCTTGTGTGAGTAAAAACAAGAGACGAGAACGCGTATATGTGTGCGTGTTGTGCTAGAAGACGATTTTCGGGCCGAAATCAATTCTGATCGAAGAAACGAATTTACATTGCACAAGTTAACACGCGCAGGGCCAAAATCGCTAACTCCACGATAAGACCGGACGCGGCCGCAGTAACGTCACCGCGACTGCAAGTTAAATCTATTCCTGAGTTCGACGGCAAACAAGAACATTATATCTCTTGGCGCCAAGCGGCCAACGCCGCATATAAAGTCTTCGAAGCTTATGACGGAAGATCTAGGCATTATCAGGCTGTTGCCATAATACGCAACAAGGTTAGGGGATCTGCAGATGCGATCTTAGCATCATTTAATACAGTTTTAAATTTTCACGCGATAATTGCTAGACTGGATTTCACATATTCAGACAAAACTCCGGTTCACGTAATTCAACAAGATTTAAGTACTTTAAGGAAGGGTGACCAGCCCCTTTTGAAATATTACGATGAAATAGAAAGAAAGCTGACGCTTTTAACTAACAAAACTCTCATGACCCACGACGCAGCTTCGGCAGCTGTGTTAAATGACAAATATAGAAACGATGCACTTCACACATTTATCTCAGGCCTGAAGAAATCTCTAAAATAGGCAGTTTTTCCAGCCCAACCTCGAGACTTACAGACTGCCCTGGCATTAGCACAAGAGGCAGAATCAAGTAACGAGAGAAGCATTTTTGCCGCAAACTTTGCTCGGCACATAGAGGAAAAAGCGCAAAAATCTGGGAATCAGAGATCCCAAGGTTCGCGTCAAAACCCCCAACAAGAGAGCGACGCTCCCACTATCTTTAGGAAAAATCCCCATTACCAGAAAGGTAACGGTCAAAAGCCGAACACTTCAGGTAGCGCTAGACAGAGATATTACCAGAAGCCACAAGAATCAACTTCCGAACCCATGGAAATAGACATGTCATCACGCTTTAGACATCCCACTCAAGCAACAAATTTTAAAGGTGATCATTCAACGAAAAGTCGCCAATCATTGAACCACATGCCCCAAGACCAAAAAACCGAATACGAAGAACAGGCAGAATCCGAGGCAAATGCGGCTGAAGACGATTTGTCTGAGGTCGAAAGCTGTAATTTTTTAGGGGTCACTCCCTGCTTCCGTACATCACACGTACAGTAGCAGGGCAGACCATAAAACTTCTTATCGATACAGGGACTTCGAAAAATTACATTAAGCCACTTCTAGGGCTGCCACACTTTGTGCCAGTCGACAAGCCATTCCAGGTAAAATCACTACATGGTCATACAAGAATTGAACGGAAGTGCTAAATTCAACTTTTTAAAACTAAAACATATTTTTTTATTTTAGAAAATCTAAGTGATTTTCACGGAATTATTGGCCTAGACTTACTAAAAAAGATTAACGCCAATGTTGATTTCGAAAAAAATTTTATCACTTATGATCGCGGTTCAGAGCCAATCAAGTTTACAAAATGCCAGAACGTAAACTTCATTAAAATAGACGATGGCGATGTTCCTGAAGTCATTAAAGATGACTTTAACAAAATGATTAATAAAAGAACAGGGTCATTTGCAGATGTTAATGAGTCCCTGCCCTACAATATCAATACAGTTGCCACAATACGAACTGACGGGGAGCCAGTATATTCTAAACTGTACCCTTACCCAATGGGCGTATCCGAGTTTGGCAACGCAGAGGTTAAACAACTTCTAGCGAATGGCATAATAAGACCGTCCAAATCACCTTACAACAACCTGGTCTGGGTTGTCGATAAAAAGGGGGTAGACCAATCGGGCCACAAGCTAAAGTGTATGGTCATCGATTTTCGTAAACTTAACCAAAAAACGACTGATGATAAGTACCCCATCCCAAGTATTTCAACCATATTATCAAATATGGGCGAGACACAGTACTTTACTACTCTTGACCTCAAATCGGGATTTCATCAAATCGAATTAGCGGAAAGGGACCGGGAAAAAACCGCTTTCTCCGTAAACAACGGAAAATATGAATTCTGTAGACTCCCTTTTGGTTTGAAAAATGCGCCAAGCATATTTCAAAGAGCCATTGATGATGTCTTAAGAGAGCAGATAGGGAAAACCTGTTATGTCTACGTCGACGACGTAATTATTTTCTCTAACAACAAAGAAGACCACGTTAAACACATCGATTGGGTGTTAAACAGTCTTCAGACGGCTGGCATGAGGGTGTCTCAAGAAAAATCCAAGTTCTTCAAAAAGAGCGTGGAATATCTGGGATTCACGGTATCCCGCGGCGGGATTCAAACTTCGCCAAGTAAGGTTCAGGCCATAAAAGACTTCAAACCGCCAAAAACCTTGTTTAGTCTCAGATCATTTTTGGGGCTAGCAAGCTATTATAGGTGCTTTAGAAAAGGCTTTGCCAACATCGCACGACCCCTAACGGACGTCTTAAAAGGCGAAAATGGTAAAATAAGTGCCAACAATTCAAGGAAAGTAAACCTTGAATTAACACAAGATCAACTAAAGGCTTTTAATAGACGTAAAAGACGTATTAGCCTCTGAGGACGTTATTTTAGCATACCCAAACTTTAAAAAACTATTTAACTACGGATGCCTCAGGGCACGGTCTTGGAGCTGTGTTGTCTCAGGACGGACGTCCAATTACCTTGATTTCTCGAACATTACGAGACAACGAAGTAAACTTTGCAACAAATGAGAGGGAACTCTTGGCCATTGTTTGGGCCCTAAAAAATCTTCGAAATGATTTATATGGCGTAAAGAATATAAATATCTTCACGGACCATCAACCGTTGACTTTTGCCGTGTCGGATAGGAACCCAAATGCGAAGATAAAACGCTGGAAAGCTTTTATTGACGAGCACAACGCAAATATGTTTTACAAGCCTGGCAAAGAGAATTTCGTGGCAGACGCCCTATCTCGCCAGAACGTAAATGTACTCGAAGATTGCCCAAACTCTGATATTGCCACAATACATAGCGAAGAATCTCTTACCTATACTATCGAAACGACCGAAAAGCCTGTAAATTGCTTTAGGAACCAGATCGTAATTGCAGAATCTAACGCCCCATCAGTTAGATCTACTATTTTGTTCAGGGAAAAAACCAGGCACGTTATAAGATTTGTTGACCGTAACACACTTTTGCAAACAGTACAAGACGTCGTAAATGCCAAAGTAGTTAACGCAATACATTGCGACCTACCCATTTTGGCATTCATACAACACAGTCTAGTAAAAGCGTTTCCGTCAACCACATTCCGATACTCCAAAAATATTGTGATAGACATTGTTGATAAAACCGAACAGAGAGAAATAATTATTGCAGAGCATAACCGAGCGCACCGAGCAGCGCAGGAAAATGTGAAGCAAATTCTCCGGGACTATTTTTCCCAAAGGTGAATTCGCTGGCAACAGAGATTGTCGTAAACTGTAAGGTTTGTTCAATGGGTAAATATAATCGACATCCGGTCAAGCAAGCGGTGGGTGAGACCCCAATCCCATCATATGTTGGGGAAATATTGCATGTTGACATTTTTAGTACCGACAAAACATTTTTTTTAACATGCGTCGATAAACTCTCAAAGTTTGCTGTCGTCCAATATATTACTTCACGCGCAATTGTGGACGTAAAGGCACCGATTTTACAGCTGGTAAACCTGTTTCCCAAAATAAGGATCAATTATTGCGACAACGAAAAATCTTTAAATTCCGAAACAATAAAAAATATACTAAACAATTTTGATATTCAGATTTGTAATGCCCCACCACTCCACAGCACCTCTAATGGTGAAGTGGAAAGATTCCACAGTTCCCTTACAGAAATAGCCCGTTGTCTAAAAATATATAAACACCGTAACGAAACCAGGGACATAATCCTTTTGGTGACCATTGAGTATAATAGGTCAATTCACTCAGTAACAAACAGGAAACCGACAGAATTAGTTTACTCCGCCCCTTCGGATTTATTAACAGAAACTAGGGATAAAATTGTACTTGCGCAAGAAAAACAACTTGGGTATATGAACTGAGATAGAATCCATAAAAAGTATAAAGTAGGCGAAAAAGTATGTCTAAAATCAAACAAACGATTGGGTAATAAACTGTCACCACTGTGCACGGAAGAAGCCATTGATGCTGACTTAGGTACGACGGTTCTAATGAAAGGAAGGGGGTGGTCCATAAGGACAACCTTAAGTAAACCCAAGAAAAAAAAAAATTAAAAACAAATATAAATAAATAAAAAATTTCATCGCTTATAGCACTTTTAATTTTAATATTTTTATTACAGGTTAGGATATTTGTGTGTGCTGGCTTCCGCAATCACCTTGACAATAACGACTATGAAACTTAATGACTATTCACACGCAGACTACATACTTATAATAGACGGTGACTTTACGATATGGGACAGATACGGATATCTCGGACACACTTCTCACATAACTTATGAAACTTATGTTGAAGATACCAGACGGCAACTGAACTACTTTGAAAAAGACCATATGCGAAATTTAATAACTACTGACTTGGGGCACATAGAATCACTAATAGCTACGATTAGGGTACACCATAGACATGCTCGCAGTATAAATCTACTAGGTACAGCACTCAAGGTAATAGCCGGAACCCCAGACTTCGACGACTGGGAATAGATTAAATTTAAACAAGGGCAATTAATAGATTCAGCAAATAGACAGATCGAAATAAATACGAAACTTCAATCTCGACTAAACTAAATTACAAGGTCAATGAATGCAATAAGTAAAACAGACAACGCGGACTCAGAACACCTATATGAAAGTATACTTGCTAAAAATAGAATAATTATTACAAACCTAGAAAACCTACATAAGAATAATAATGTAGTAGCCGAATGCGGTGCACGAATCTACGCCGTCAAGGAATGTAACGCAGCCATGAGTACCACCTTCTGCAAGAGATTGCAGAACCCGACTTGCGCTCAACAATTGGTGTCTGGAACCGTCGCACAGTGCACCACTCTCCTTGGCCATCTGGATCCGGTGACACTTGTTGAAGAAGGTGTCCTAATTATCAACGACGCAACCTTCAGGGTCAAAGATAGCCTAGGCAGCAGTAAGATGATCTCGGGAACCTACTTAGCCACATATGACGATCGTATATCTCTACACGGCACCCACTACGAAAACCACCAAGGCGTCCTAAAGAAGAAACCCGCTGCGGCAGTGGCCTCTCAGATCAATGTGACTAGCCATCGAGATCAACTAAGCTTGCCGTTCTTGCACGAGCTGTCGCTGCAGAACCTCCAACATATTGGTAGTCTGAAATCTGACATAATTTCGAGACCCATTTTAAGCAGCGGCGTCACCATCGCCGTGGTCCTAATTGTTTATGGGATCATCCAAAGCATCCGTTACTGTCGAGTCAAAAGACGACACCCCGACTCCAGCATCGAGATGACGATACCTTCCCGAAAAGCCGAGGACGACTTTAACCTAACGCGGGGAGGAGTTAAACGCGCAGGGCCAAAATCGCTAACTCCATGATAAGACCGGACGCGGCCGCAGTAACGTCAGCGCGACTGCAACTAAGTCGCGAAATATGACTCCTGCATTCCAACATTCTACTGCCCGGAGCGTGTGAAGCGCAATGTCAGCATTCTGCCGAGAGCGCTGCTTCAGAAGACGGGCTACTTCATATTAAGCTTAAGTTTTCTGTCTTTAGTTTAAAAACTCATCAGAACGCGCATAGTCGCAGAATAAACCACAATAATTAAAATTGTTGTCTGTTAATTTACATATTAGGGTAGTTTTTGCCAAATTTCCTAGCAATATGATAAAATAAAATAATTTTTAAAAATTCGCGCCCTGACTATAATAATTTTAAAGCTTTTTAAATTTGTTTGTTAAAATCGCCGCTCGAATTAGCTACCGTTTACACATTTATATTTATGTTTAATTCTAGTTTGTCTTTCATCTGACAATTTTTTAAAAGCGAAATTTCATAAATTTCATAAAAATATGATAACTGTTTATTGCAAAAGTCTAGAATTATTCTAGTGTCTTTGCTTTGTTCATATCTTGAGGCACGAAGTGGGGATACAAGCACTCAACAATCATTGCCTTATTAAGTTTTCACACGCCGCAAGATGAATACTCTAATGACAAATATTCTTATATAAGGTCATTTTTGAAATTTATTTTGTGATATTATGATTCGGCTATTACTATTTCTAAGCTTTATTTAAATAATAATAACGTTAAGGCAATGCAAAACAAGAATTTTTCGCATGGTGCCAATTGATCAAAAATAATATAGGTTTAAAGTCCAAGAACTTCTAAGGTGAAGGGCATATTTTGTCAAATTTACAATGCATGAGCATACGTATGCACACATACAGTTGTCTGCTATCATTTTTTATATATTAGCTATTTTTTTTTTCGGGATTTCCAGTCGGTAGCGATTTTTTATAAATCCTTGGCTATAATCCAGACTCCAGCTGGTAGCTATTTTTTAGCTATTTTTCCAGAAATTGCAATTCATAGTTTTTTTTTTATAAATTTGAGCTATTGTTTTTCTAGACTCCAATATAGCTATATCTTCTTGTGGACTTCACTCTAGCTGTTTTTTTTTGTGAATCCTCCTAGCTTTTTTTTCACACTGAATTTTAGCTATATTGTGCTTCATTTAAGCTTTTTTCCAGTTGATTGAAGATCTATTGGGGCCTTATTTCACAAAAATTGGGATTTTTTTTCCCTTTCGTGCTCCAATCTCCAGATCCCAATTGCAACTTTCTCCCGAATTCCGACGGGATCCTTTGTCCATCCAGATTTGGGTGCCCTCTGTGTCTGGTTCTTTTTCGATTCCACATTTTTTGCGGCGTGCAGGCCTTCTTGACTTCCTTCTCCTAGGGCATAGCTGAGCATGCCCCTAGAGGGAGACAAGAAAAAGACACCCGCACCTGGAAAAGAACAAAAGTTCAACCCGCAATCTCCGCTATCCACTCGCGGTAAGCCAGCACCCAAGTCCGTTAGTCCCAGGGTCAAAACCGCGACTCCCACTCCGAAAGCAAAGGTTTTGCCATCGACCAGTTCGAAGACAACTCCTAGGTTGGTCATTTCCCGACCAGTGACGCGAGCGTCTAGTGAGTCTTCTCTAAAGAGAAAATCCGAGAGTCCCTCCGCTGTCGGGACTGATTTCCTCCGCGTCACACGCTCTACCACAAAGAAAATGGCATCCTCTGAGCAGCCAACGCCCGCAAACGCAGCGTTGCATAAATTCATCGCCGTCAGCGATTGCGTAAGCCTTTTCGAAGCGAAGATCAACACTCCTGATCAAGCCTCTCCGTCCCTACACACGTTACAAGTCCGTCTGCAACAGGTGCGAGCCTTATGGGACAAAGTGAAAATAGAGTACGAAACATGCTCTGACCTAATGGCCCAAGAAGGATCCCTCGACACTGTGCCTATTCTCCAGGCCAAATATGACTACTGCTACTCAGTATAAGAGTCATGTGCAGCACAAATTGGCGAAACAATCGACCGAGCAACGCCTCAAGTCGCGCAAGCACCCTCTCAGCCAAGCAGACCCTGTCCTTATGGGAACAGTCGCTAACTGCCAATTCCGAGATCCCAGCTTGGGAAGAAATGAATGCCTTCCTGAGCGAAAGGTATCGGACATTGGAAGCCATCGAAGATATGAAACCGACTCAGGCAGTTCCAAAAAGGCTTCAATCCTTCGATACAAAGGTCAGCACCAAACTGAAAGGGTGTGACTTATGTTATAAGGAGAACCATCCGGTAAGATTGTGCCCGCGTTTTCTACAAATGTCTGTTGACTCGTGCTCCGGCTATATCAAAAAGAAGCAGCTATGTCTGAATTGTTTTGCCAGAGGTCACCAGCTACGTGACTGCACAAGCACACACAGCTGCTTTACATGTAAGGGCAGGCACCATACGCTGCTGCATCGCAGCCCCCCAAATTCCGAAAATGCGAGTTCCTCAACCTCGCCCCCTACACAGCAACCTCCGAGACCCTCTAGCAGAAATGCATCGGCAAGCACCTCAGCGGTGCAAACTTTTTTCGCGTCCGGCACTTCAGCCGTCCTACTGAGCACAGCGATCATTGACGTGTGCCATTTGGGGACGAACTACCGAGCCCGAGCCTTAATCGACTCGGGATCCGAGGCGACGTTCATTTCAGAACGCCTGTTCAACCTCATCAAGTTGCCATTCCGCAACACCCAGACCCAAGTCTCCGGGTTAAATTATTCGGTCTCCGCGAAATCCTCGAAGCTGTGTCACTTCGGGATTCGCTCTCCTACTAAGCCAGGTCTACAGTTAGACACTGAAGCGTACGTCCTTCCCTATCCGATCCCTCGGAATTCTTTGAAGGACCTGCCCGCACTCCGCTGGGCAGATCCTACCTTTTTTGAGAGCTCTCAAATTGATGTACTGATCGGGGCTGACATTCTACCACCCATAATGATGGATGGCACCCGACAAAATATTTGCGGCTCGCTCCTGGGCCAAGAAACTATTTTCGGGTGGGTGCTAACGGGGCCGATTTCCAAGGGTAAGCCGAAACGGGTCGCATCCTTCACGACCCAGGTGCACCAAATAGGCGACCCTGATTCGCTCGACACGCTTCTCAGCAAGTTCTGGGAGGTGTACTGGTCTACCAGTAAAGATGGTAAAAGAGTCGGACTCCTATTGTGAAAGGAACTTCCTCCAAACAACAACAAAAGACGCAAGCGGGAGGTACGTGGTGACGCTCCCGTTCCGGGACCCGAGAATACCGGATCCGATTTAGGATATTCAAGGTCCATTGCGTTAGCTCAGTTTCTTAGAAACGAAAATCGTTTAAAAAGAGACTTTCCCTTAAAAGAGCAATATGACAGCGTGATCCAGGAGTACCTGGATCTGGGTCATATGAAAGAAGTTCCGCCGACTCACAATTCTCCCTCGTATCATCTTCCTCATCACGTGGTAGTTAAGCCCGAAAGCACCACTACAAAGCTTCGCGTCGTATTCAACGTTTCAAGTCCGTTGGCAAATGGGACCAGCTTAAATGATATCCGTCATGCTGGTCCAGTCCTACAATCCGATCTAACGATCCAGGTCCTGAAATGGCGTTATTTTCAATACGTCTTCAGTGCAGACATTACGAAAATGTATCGTCAGATCTGGGTCGATCCAAAACATACCCCGTTTCAAAGAATTCTGTTCCGAAACAAGGAAGGAGATATTCGAGACTTTGAACTAAAAACAGTTACCTTCGGGGTCAACTGCGCCCCCTTCCACGCCATTCGAGTCTTGCAACAGCTGGCAGAGGATATCTAAGTGCCATTTCCAAATGCCATCCGCATCATCCAGCAGCACATGTACGTCGACGACGTTCTAGCAGGGGCGAATTCCGTAAACGAAGCCCAAAGTTCGATTCGAGAGTTGCAAGCAGCCCTAAGTGCCTCCGGGTTTCCGCTAAGAAAGTGGACCTCGAACAACAAAAGCGTCCTTAAAGACGTCCCGTCCGAACACCTCCTTCATAGCGAGTTCCTCGACATCGATGCCGAAAGCACGGCCAAGACGCTCGGTATTCGGTGGAGGGCAAAGTCCGACGAATTCTAATTCGTTCCCCCGAAATAGTTGTGGAACCCTCCTATACAAAGCGAGAAGTTTTGTCCCAAATCGCTAGGTTGTTCGATCCTGCCGGGTGGCTCGCGCCGTTCATAATCCGTTCAAAAATGTTCATGCAGGAGATTTGGTTGCAAAACTTAGGCTGGGACGATAAGCTTCCCACTGAAATGAGTCAGCGGTGGCAATCGTTTTTAGACGAGTATTCCGACCTCAACCAGATCCGCGTTCCGAGATGGATCTGGTACCAGCCTGAGGTAATCATAGAGCACCACGGTTTCTGTGACGCGTCTCAGAGAGCCTATGGAGCGGCTATATACATCCGCGTGGAGATGGGGCAACAGATCCTGACTCGCCTGCTTACAGCCAAAACACGAGTGGCCCCGGTAAAAACCGTCTCCCTTCCTCGGCTAGAGCTCTGTGGTGCCGTGCTGTTAACCGAAATGGTGACAGCAATCCTTCCGCACATGCCCTCCGCCAGTTCAGATATCCGCTGCTGGACAGATTCCACAATCGTCTTAGCCTGGCTACGAAAGCCTGCGTGCTACTGGACCACATTTGTGGCCAACAGAGTTGCCAAGATCACGCAGGCGACGCCAGTCGACTGTTGGGCACACGTTCGCTCAGAACAAAACTCCGCCGATCTAGCCAGTCGAGGCGTATCCCTACATGAATTGGCAGAAAACCATCTCTGGTCGCGGATCAGAGTGGCTGCAAGGGCCACGAGAGCTATGGCCAGCACAAAGCGACACTCTTCCAGTGACAGAGCTAGAGCAGCGCGCGGTCAAAGTGCATTTTGTCAAGGCCCCGTCCATCGACTTTCTCGAACGTTTCTCCAAATTGGACAAGGCCCTGCGAGTTCTGGTCTATGTTCAACGCTTCCTTAAACGCTGCCGCAAAGGTTCGTTCTTGCCCAATTCACGCCCTACAAGTGAAGAGATCCGAGAGGCAGAACGAACTCTGACCTCCATTGCGCAGCGAAGAGCATATGGCCAAGAGCTTCAGCATCTGACCGAGAAAAAGCCTCTTCCAGTGTCAAGTCCTTTGGTGAATTTGTTCCCGTTCATTGACCAACACGGCCTTTTAAGGGCGTGCGGCCGTCTCACTGCCTCCAAAACCCTGCAATATGATGAACGTCATCCGATTATTCTCCCCTATGACTGCAGACTGTCGCGCCTCATCGTCCAATTTACTCACCAGATTACTCTTCATGGCGGTAGTCAATTGATCGTACGCCTGATCCGATCGAAGTATTGGATTCCTAAAATCAAGAATCTGGTGAAGGCTGTGGTCAATCCGTGTAAGATTTGCACGATTTACAAGAAGAGACTCCAAACACAGCTGATGGGCGATTTCCCGAAAGATAGAGTCTCCTTCTCGAGGGCGTTCATCTACACGGGTATCGACTATGCCGGCCCTTTCGAAATAAAAAATTATACAGGGAGAGCGTGTCTCATAACGAAGGGATATGTTTGTGTGTTTGTGTGCTTTTCCACGAAGGCTATCCATTTGGAACCCACTTCCTATCTAACAACAGAGAAATTTCTAGCGGCCTTTGCTCGTTTCGTAGCGAGGCGCGGTTGTCCTCAGCGGGTCCATTCGGATAATGGTAAGACCTTTGTGGGGGCGGCAACTTTGATTTCCAGGGACTTTCTCCAAGCTATCAAAGAGTCCGTGACTGATGCATATAGCCATCAGGGACTCGTATGGCGGTTCATCCCACCAGGGGCTCCACATATGGGGGGTTTGTGGGAAGCAGGGGTGAAAAGCTTCAAAACCCTGTTCCTTAAATCGACGTCAGTGCATTTGAGGAGCTGGCGACGCTTCTCGCTAAGATTGAGGCTTGCCTCAACTCTAGACCCCTCTCCCCTATGTCCTAAGATCCCTCAGATTTGCTGGCCCTCACACCAGGCCATTTCCTTATTGGAGGGCCGTTGCTTTCCACGGCGGAACCCGAGATGAAGGGCGAAGCCAAGTCGATAATAAATCGATGGCAACACCTCAAGGCACAACATCAGCAGTTTAGTGCACGGTGGAAAGAGGAGTATCTTAAAGAACTCCATAAACGAAACAAATGGCAATTTCCGACCAGGAACCTCCAAGCCGACGATATGGTAGTTGTCAAGGAGGACAATCTACCACCGAACGAATGGCGGCTCGGCAGAATCGTTTCTGCCTTTCCAGGAGCCGACGACCGTATTCGAGTCGTTGAGATCCGTACGTCTCGCGGCACAATAAAACGCCCTGTCCACAAAGTTATTCTGCTACCGATGGAGGACAAAGAGTCCTCCGTTCCTAGGGATTAGTGCACTTCCCCCATTCCGGGGCCCAAATAGTAGTCGGCTCATACTAAGCTTTTTCATTTCTTTTATTGGCAGACTTACTCACTTCCTCCAATAATGGCTCCTTGTCCTCGTGCCACCCAGTCGTTGGAGAGCAGACGTACTCGAGGTATTAAATCCTACCGCTGCCGAGTCTGCTCTGGAATCCATCCTCTTCGGAAGTGCAAGAGGTTCCACAAACTGAGCGCTGAAAAGCGCCTTCGGGCAGTACTTATTAATAAGTGCCTCGCCCATCAGCACTCAGGAGGAGACTGCCGCAGCCAAGAGGGATGCAAGAAGTGTGGAGGAGACCACCACACTCTACTTCACATGCACGAGGTCCTCCCCGCTCCGACCCAGGCAGCGCTACCAGCTCCGACGCGCAGAGAGCGCCATCCCGCTGCACCTCGTCCAGTCTGGATTTCCCGCACTCCGCCACCAGCCCCAGGCGCCAACAATCGCCCGCGTCCGAAGGCCTTCATCGCGTCTCCGGCGGTGGCAACGGGGCAGCAGCAGGCTGTCCCCATCCTGCCTACAGCCATCGTCGTGCTGGACACGGGCTCGAAGACCTTCGAGACCGGGGCCATGGTCGACCCATGCATGCCGGTGAGCAGCATCGACCGGTCGTTGGCGGCTGCGTTTCGGCTGCCCATCACCCGGCTGGGAGACGACGAGGTCTGCTCGGTGACACTCCGGTCCCGAACAAGCACCTTCCGACTCAACGTCGTCCTGAAGATCGAACCCAGCCTAAGGATCCGGACACCCATCCGAGCTCTGAGCGACGCCGCCAGGGCCAAGTTTGACGGTGTTCGTCTCGCGGACGAGCGCTTCCACCGGCCGGCCTCCATCTCCCTCGTGTTGGGATCAGATGTATATGCCAATTTGATCCAACCGGGGTTCCTAAAAATTGAGGATGGGTTGCCCGTCGCGCAGAACACGGTGTTCGGATGGACCGTTTCGGGAGAGTGCACGGAATGAAGAGGCCGATCCTGCTGTCTAGCCGGCCAGGGATACCTTTGCCAACGCAAGGGGGGGGGGGAGAATGTTCACGCCAGAAGGGCGCAAACAGTTGAGCGGCAGTGTAAGCGGCCAATGCTTGTAACCAAAGCTCCTCTCTTCTCTCCTCTCGCTCTCCTTCCTTCCCGCAAGGTATTCAACACTGCGCGGTCCCGCGGTATTTCCAATGTTAGTTTTAAGTGAGTCTTAATTTACAAGTGCGATAATAAAGTGCAAAAATTGAAGTCGATCCCCGGCGTTTAATTTCTGGAGGAACTAGCCGCAGCAGCCGCAACAACAAGAAATTCCGCCCACTCCATTTCAACAATGTTTATAGCTAAAAACAAGTACATACTAAAGGAAGCAAGTAATTATGCAAATACAAACTAAAGTAAGCTGAGAGAATCTAGAACAAGGTTTTTCCTCGGTTGCGAAATCATAAAATAAAGGCGTATGCCGTTATTCAAGAATGTTATAATTAAAGAGTTGAAGTTACTAGCTACTAAAGATATTTCAGAAAATGAACAACGCATTTATCTAAATCTTCTATATTTTATAGTGTGAGTTTTCTTTCTAATCTTGTTCCATGAGATATTTTTTTTTGTTTATTGTTATACAGAATTATTAAGGAGAAAAAAATTTTTTTTCTGTTTGAGAGTGGGCCGCGAGTAAATTCGACTAGATTTTTCTTTTCCATTTTTTTTTTTTTATAATTCAATTGGCTACTTGTGCCACTCTATTAGGATCAATTATTTATTAGCAGTAAGATAATACTCGGCACTCCATGAACATATAATAATAAAATTAAAGTTTTATAACTGAAACTCACTCAACTTATCACTCCTCGGCGAAGGATCGATCTCCCGGCGCAGATGAGTTGAAACGAAAGTGTGGCATTTTCTACCAATGCTTGGAGAAGGTATAATTTAATTACACGTCTGCGAATAAACTTTCATGACTTCTTACTCGAAAATACAAAGGAGCACTCTCAGCAAATTAACTCTTCTTACTAAAAATGTTTAACTTAGATTATCTTACGTACTATATAAAAATTTTCAGTACTAATGAGAATCCAATTTAAATGCATGAGAAAAGTTGAAAAACGACATGACATGACTTATTCGAGTACACATACTTTTTACTGCTTATTGTTAACCCTAAAATACATAATGAAAACTTAACTTCTTACATTCTACTCTCAAAAATGGCGGTTCGGGAGTTAATGCATTCGAGTACAGGTTAGGTCAAATATTTAGCGGGGTTTTTTTTCCGCACAAATTTAGAATTTAGATAAATTTAAAATCGCTTTAATTTAATTCAATGTCCATTTCGGAATACCAATCACGCTTTACATCTCCGCAAACTTAACCTCAATTTGGCACTATTTAATTGTTGTTTTGAAAGTTTTAAACGGACGTCCAAAACCTGTAGAGAGCCTTGCCCAGTATGGAAGTCGCATTTGTCACCTTGTTGCTGTCTAAGTGGAAGGCCAAGGATTTGGAGGAGATTGCGGTATCGGTAGCGTTGGCTCACATGGCACAAATAGATAATAATTTGTTGCGTTGGGTGTTTACGACTAATGTGGCTACGCGCACTAAGCTGCAGCAACAACTGCAAGCTTACGCCTTTAAGAAACGTAACAAGGAAGATGATTCTGGGCCAGAAAAGAAAAAGTCGTGCTCGAAAGGAAGGTAAAACAAACACAAAAGGAAGAAGCTACAGCGGAAGCAACACACCTGGGTTAAAAGATCGTTCGAACATAAAATGCTTTAAATGCGACGAAATGGGACATGTGGCGTCTGTATGTCCCAAAGGCAACAACAAATACATCGCGTTCAAGTATGCAAATTAATTGAGCCAAGTGGATTATTCTTTCAATTGGGTGAGCCCTTTCCATTCTTATTCGATTCGGGAGCCGAATGTTCTTTGGTAAAAGAAAAATTAAGTAACAAATTGGCTGGCAAGGGAATTAATAATCTAGTTATTTTAAGAGGAATTGGTGACAATATAGTTATGGGCCACTTGCAAAAGCTATCACAAGTCCAAATATCTTTGTAATTGAGTCTGTAAAATAAATCAATCATGAGATGAATTGCCAATTAATGTTTATGTAAGCGGCTCTATAAGTTAATTAATGTAAGAGAGAAAGATATTTAAGTATGTTAAACTAAATTGGAATTAAGTTGATGAAGTTGTGTGACTTGGACTTGATTGGTGGATTAGACACACGAGGACGTGTGAAAGGTCAGGAAGGCCGTGTCGGAGCGCAACTCTTCGCATTCTAGGATTCTTTCTGTGAATTCACATGCTGATGAAATTGTAATATATGCGCCGTACGATTTTTTTGCATACGCTTTTTTCGCCGTGGCTTTAGAGGTGGCTCCAGGCTCTCTCGAATTTTTGTTCGAGAGCGAGAGAGCGGAGAGCGCTACAGCGAACAGCTCTTTTCTACACATACAATGATAGCAGACAACTGTATGTGTGCATACGTATGCTCATGCATTGTAAATTTGACAAAATATGCCCTTCAATTTAGAAGTTCTTGGACTTTAAACCTATATTATTTTTGATAAATTGCCACCATGCGAAAAATTCTTCTTTTGCATTGCCTTAACGTTATTATTATTTAAATAAAGCTTAGAAATAGTAATAGCCGAATCATAATATTACAAAATAAATTTCAAAAATGACTATATTAGAATAATTCTCATTAGAGTATTTAGCTTGCGACGTATGTTGAGTGCTTGTGTCCGCACTTCGTGCCTCAAGATATGACTTTTGCAATAAACAGTTTTCAAATTTTTATTTATTTATTTATTTGCTACTACGTATAATTGCTATGAAATATTTATTTCTCAATCTAATGTCTTCTTTTTGGAAAATTTATGTTTTAAATTACAGTAGTTATAATAATTTTCTCTGTATTTGCTTTAATTATTTCGTATATTTATTAAGTCATTTGACTTAATATGATGTATGTAAATGGTGAATTTTTATTATTTAAAATGCACATTTTATATTTTTTTTTGTATATTCCAATTTGATATTTTTAAAAAGCGCGCAATTTGATCATATTGCTACGAAATTGGAAAAAACTCCTCAAATATCTAAGTAAATTCGTTACTTCGATCAGAATTGATTTCGGCCCGAAAATCGTCTTCTAGCACAACACGCACACATATTCGCGTTCTCTTGTTTGTACTCACACAAGCAAGCAAATACTATTTTTAGATTTCTTACGCTCTTAGCGTAAGCGAGCGGCTGCATATTTATGGCCGTTACGCATGTTGTTATTCTAGTGTCTTTGGGCAGTCCAACATGGGACCAGCAAGCGACCACAGCTAGTACTGCCGAATATTGTTTGAATAAAGCTATTTCATTCTCACTACAACGTAGCAATAAAGTTATTTCACCCAACCCAAACCTTCTGGAAGTTCTATTGGAACTTTCCCTCAGGGAGTCCTTCGGACTGCCTTAACTGCCTCCCGAACATTGTTTTTTTTTTTTTTTTTATTATTTGACTTACGGTAGGAAAATTAAAATCTTCTAAAGATACCACCTACCGTCCGTAGGTGGCATGCACGATTCATAAGCCCTATTGGAATTATGCCTACGTACTAAAACAAAAACCTCCGCGTGCTCTACAGTCCTTGCTCGCTCACCGGGACTGCCAGTCAAGGTATGACTTCGGTGAGCAGGATGTGAGGCCAGGTCGCACTCCCTTCCTTCAGTGTAGTCCATGGGGGCTCCTCCTTCCACCCTTTAGTCGCCTTTTACGACGAGCCGGGGACGCTGAGGATGAATTCTTCGCCCGCCGTCACCCAGGACACCAGTTTGGGCTTAGACATCCACTCTGTTGGCCATCTCGTCTGATCGGACACGCTTCATCATATTAATGATAATGCTGTGTCCCCGCTCCCAAGCCCCCCTGTTCGCCAGCATAGCCGCGAACAAGCCACTAGGGCTGAACGGGGAACCTGACAGCGTCTTTAGCTGCTCTCTCTCCGCCGTGAACCTGGAGCAGTGCATTAGCACATGTTCTGCTGTTTCTTCACCGTCGACGCAGAACAAGCATTGGGCTGACTCTACGTGACGGAACCGGAGTAGATAGGCCCGGAAGCAGCCATGGTCCGTGAGGAACTGGGTTAGGTGGTAGTCCAAGCATTTGTGTTGGCACTCTGCCCAAACCGTCATCTCTGGGATGAGCTGATAAGTCCACCTCCCCCGTCGCGACGTTTGCCATCTACTCTGCCATTCACCTAATAGCCACTCGTGTGCCTCTTGCCTGGAAGCGCCACTCCGCATTAGGCTGAGAGCCTTGATCTCCAGATCAATCGGCGGCAGGCCTGCCAGCGCTAGCGCCGCGTCTTCGGATATGGTCCTGAAACCTCTAATGAGCCTCAGGGACATTGACCGTAGCACCGAACGAGCTCCTTTCAGGTATGAGACCCTGCCAGTGGCATTGCTCCAGACTGGTGCAGCGTATAGTAGCGAAGCCTTTGCTACTGACACCAGCAGTTTCCTGGCCGGGTGTCTTGGGCCTCCGACGTTGGGCATAAGCCTCGCCAACGAAGAGGCTGTGATTGCTGCCTTCTTGCTGGCGTGGCTCGCGTGGTCCTTGAACGATAGTCTGCGATCTATCATTACCCCCAGGTACTTTAGGGACTCTTGTGAGGTCACCTGTGTACCCTTGACGGAGACCAGCATGTTCTCCACCTTTTTCCTGCTGCTTAGTAGGACTGCTTCGGTCTTGTGAGCCGCTATTGCTAGCCCGGCTTTCTCGAGCCAGCGGATGGCAGCACCGATCGTAGAGTTGCATTTGTCTTCCAACCCTGCGATTGTTTTCGAGACAGCTGTGATTGCCACATCGTCAGCAAAAAAATGCAGCTCTACTCCTACGGGCCTGTTGATGCCCAAGATCCCATCGTACATAATGTTCCATAGGATTGGTCCAAGTACCGATCCTTGGGGAACACCTGCCGAAACTCGGTATCTTTTTGGGCCATCTTCCGTATCGTACCATAGGACCCGGTCCCTAAAGTAGCTGCCAACGACTATCCTTAGGTACTCCGGGATCCCCATACGGTACATGGCCGCGAGGATTACGGGCCATCTGGCGGTGTTGAAAGCGTTCCTTACGTCCAGAGTCACAATTGCGCAGTATTCCTTCCTGCCCCCTAACCATCTATCACCAGCAATAGCGGTCTTGGCGGTGTTACAAACGGCCGAAAGAGCGTCCAGAGTGCTCTTACCTTTCCGGAAGCCATATTGATGGCTTCCCAGGCCGTTGATGCTCTCGGTGATTGCCTCTATTCTGGTATACAGGATACGTTCGAACAGTTTTCCTACTATATCCAGTAGGCATAGAGGGCGGTAGCTGTTTGCAGCATGTGCTGGTCCCTTGCCTTTCGGCAACAGGACTAGCTTCTGGCTTTTCCACCTTGTTGGGAAGATTCCGTCCAGAAGGCATTGCTGGAAGGTGGCCCTGAAGATTTCAGGTCTACCCAGCGCCACTGCTTTTATAACAGCTCCAGGAATACCATCTAGTCCAGGGGCTTTGTTGGGTTTGATGCGCTTGGCTGCCTCGGCGACTTCAAGTTCTGTGACGCACGGAAAATCTGGGGCAGGGGCTGCCTCTGTTGGCCTCCATAGTGTGGTCTGCTTTGGGAATAGCTCCCCTACTATGTTAGCCAGGACCCCCGGGTCGGATGGGGTTGCCGCTCTCCTCCTTAGCTTTTTGGTAACAAGCTTGTAGGCGAGGCCCCAGGTATCGCTGTCTACGCCATCCTGCAGCTCCTTAAACGACCGCGCTTTGGCAGCCGCGATGCCGTGCTTGAACTCTAGACGTTTCCTTCTGAAAGCCTCCAAGAGTTCCGCGTGGTGGGTACTGCCTCTGGCTCGTTGCGCCATTCTCCTAGCCCTGAGGCAATCAGACCGTAGTTGGCTTAGGGAGGCGCTCCACCAGTAAACGGGTGGTTTGCGCTGTGCCTTATTTTTCCTTGGCATGATTGCGTCGCAGATTCTTCCCAGCATATTCATGAGGCCTGCCGCCATACTCTCTGCGTCCCCACTTGGGATTTCCAGGGAATTGATCTGATAGGCCAGCATGGCCTCATCGATCTTCCTGGTGTCCCATGCTTTCCCGACTGCTCTACTCTGCCGTCTCCTGGGCATGCCCTCCGGGGAGAGACTGAAGGAGATCAGGGCGTGTTCGCTCAGCGTCATGACGTCGTTGACCCTCCAGTTGTTGTTGTCTACTAGCCCTCTGCTGACAAAGGTAACGTCAATAAAGGACGTACCCCTATCGTTGTTAAACGTCGGCTTCCGTCCGTCGTTCAGCAGTATAAGGTCCAGCATTCCCATGGCGTCAATCACAGCTCGGCCTCTGGTGTTGGATGTCCTGCTGCCCCATTCCACTGCCCAGGCATTAAAGTCGCCGGCAATGACCTTCGGGCTTCGCCCTCTCGCATGGTCCACGAGCGCCTCCAGAAACTCCTCGAACTGATCGGGGGTGTCGCTCGGCGGAGCGTAGCAGCTGTACAAGTGCACGTGTTTTAACTTCGCATAAGCGATACCCCGCATAGGTAAAGCAGCCAGTTCCTCGACGTGGAGAGAGCTGCAGCATTTGATAGCTGCTTTACCTGTCTCGTCAAGGATCATGGACGATTGTCCGCTACCAGAGACGTAGGGTTCGCTTAGGAGCATGATGTCTACATTGCGCTCAACCGCAGTCTGGGCCAGGAGGCTCTGAGCTGCTGCGCAATGATTGACATTGAGCTGTACTACGCTAATATGAGTGTGCATTAAGGTGGCTCTTGGCTTCTTTTAGGGTCGCTCTGTAGGTCGGGCACGCAAAGCTACCCGTCGAGTGGTTTCTGTCCACCTCGCTGCTGCAGATCAGGCATTTTGGTGCTGCAACGCACCCCTTTGCCTTGTGCCCACGCTCACCGCATCTAAGACAGCAGTCTGCCCTGTCAGTGTTCTTGCAGGTAACTGATCGATGCCCATAGCAGAGACACCTGTAGCATCTCGTGGGTCGAACGTCCTGGGTGATACGACATCTTGACCATCCAACGGTTATGGTGCCCTGTTTAAGGACTGGTATCGCAACGTTCGCGTTCAGCAGCACTGAGGCTATTTGCGTGCCATCCCGCATTCTGCGAAGGCCCCTGATATCTTCAGGATTTATCTGCAGGCCCTGGAATTGGGTGACCAAGCAGCTGTGGAGCTCCTCTGCTGTCGTAGCCTCGTCCAATCCGCTGCAAGATAGAGCTATTCTTTGCGCTCCTGTGCGCACAGAGGCCAAGTCATTGAGCGCCGCTTCCAGGTCGCTCTTAAACTTGGGGACGCTTTCCGAAGCTTTCCCCTCTACCTCGAGCAACAGCTCACCTTTCTGCGTTCTCCGGATTTTTCGCACGTGGCTGCCCAGTTCGCTAAGGCTCGGGTCCGATCTTAGCTTCCGAAGCATCTCTGCGTACGAAGCCTCTCCTGTCTTTTTTACGATGAGTGCCTCCGGTTTTTTACGCAGGCGCGTAGGCTTCACCTTGGTCCACTCTGCACCCGTGCTAGCATTCTTGGCGACAGATGCGTAGCTGCCTGGTTTGGACTCGTTTGGTCTGGATGTTGCCTTTTCTTCACCGTTGCCACCCAACGTAGGGTTGCTCGGCTTGGGCGCCTGGACTTTTGGCACTTGCACCTTGGGTACCTGTGCATTTTGAGGAGCCTTTTTGGTAGGCTTTTGTACCTCCGTCTGGGTAGCACTGCTCTTCAAGCGGTGCTCGCTAGTAGTACCTTTGTACAGCTCTAACGCCCTGTTGTTAAGGGCTGAGAGTTCGGAAGCTATGCCCTTTGTCTCTCGTGTCACGTGCCGTTGGGTCTCGAATGCGGATAGCAAGGTGCTGATCTTGCCAGAGGTAAGTATGCCCCTCAGGTCCTCATTCTGGAGAGCCGCGGTCAGGTCCGAAGACCGATGAGGGGAACCAGCTGGGGACTTCCCTCCCGTCTTTTGCGATGGCACGGCGATGTGGTCCATCGTCTTCTGACTTGTCGCGGTCGTAGATGCTGTAGGAGCCAAGTTCTCCACCTCTACAGCATCGCTGCAGTCGCTAGTCAACGGCGGCTGGGGGCCTGCGTGCTCACCCCTTGCCACCGACGGGACCGAGATTCCGTCACCATGGGTCGGGTTACCGACTCCTCTGGTGGGGGATCTCGAAAGTCGGGGGCTCCTCCTGAACGGGTCGTTCCGATCAGGGGGACTGGCCCCCACTGCGCTGTCCATCAACTGAAGGATGGCCTAAGGTTACCTAGGCGAAGCACCAGCCTTAGAAAGGGGTTCCCACGTAGGCCACGGATTTCCCCCTGGCTTTTACGGATGGAGGTTTGTACCGCCTCGACTCGGACACCAGAGCCTCTGCTTAGGCACCAGCACGGTGAGAGGATGATATTTGGTCTGTCCTCGACCTTTGTGCCTTTTCCCCTTTCTTAAAGACTTGTGCGCTCCCAGTAACCAGAATCAAAATTAAAATTAAATTAAAATTCAACGGTTTAATTTTAAGTTTAATTTTGAATTTCGCGCTCTACTGTCGCAACACAACACTGATCACACGGTTGATCTGGCAACGCCTCCCTCTCCAGATCGCCCGCTGCGCCAAGTTGGCAGCGCTATCAGCTGCTTTATCCGCTGCAATAATCGCAAGATAATAAATTACCTATTTACCCGAAACAGGCGCACAATTAACTCGCGTGATTGCAGCGCAGAACTATGGCGCGACTCCACCGTGTGGTTTTGCCAGATTGCCGCGCACACCGGCCGACACAACTACTATGGTTTCGAGTATTTCGCGCAGCGTTAATTTAAGACGTCCGTCTTCACGGCGATGTAGACTTCGTCCCCTCCCGAACATTGTAAAGTGTAATGTGTGATGTGTAATGTGTAAAGTGAATTATGTATTAAATTGCAACAACTACAAACTGCGGCAATTTGGCCACGGGCCCTATTTGCGAGTGCAAACGGCTGGGTGCAAAAAACAAGTAAAACAAATTAAGAAAAGTAATCAAGCTCACAATAACTTAAAATAAAAAATTATGCGTAAATTGCCACAACCACACACTGCGGCAATTTGGCCACGGGAGTTACCGACCCATTGGTACCAAACACCACCCCTCCCCCTAACCAACCACGCGCACACACATAAAAGACGCTGCTGCGCAATGAGTTTAGCGTATTGTGAAGTCCTTCTTAGAATTTGACAACCAGAAAGGGTAAGCAAGGTGGAATGCGTTCAATAAAGCTGCCTCGTGGGTTGTGTAACAATCCATACCTTAGTAGGCGTATGAGCAACGCGCACTGCACCCAGTGCTGAATGTTAAAGTCCCAATTAAATAATAAGATAATGAGAGAGCACAGTGAGCACCGAGACGTGATATAATGGCACCATTGGCACACGTACATTGTACGAACCTAGAATAATATTAAGTAGATATGACAAATCAATAAAAACCAAAATAAAAAAGAAAATGTAAAATATTAAAAAAAAAAATTCAAAATATTATCCAAATTATTCGCAACAGTACTAAAATTGTTTCTTTTAATCCCTCAGAGTTTCTTACCTGGGCAGTGGAATATAAACACACAGCACAAATGCACGTAAGAGAAAGAAGTCACAACACAAAACATACGAACACAGAAAGAAACAAGAAAGTCATGGAAGCATACCGGATGAGTGAAACGTTGCCGGATACTTATTTTTGCAAAAAAATAAAAATATAATTTGTCTATACTGGCCATCACTTAACAATAACTCCATACTCTTACTGTGTACCAACCTCTGCCAAATAAATTGACACTGTTTGATTCTTATTTCTTGTACTCTTGTGAGGAAATATAAAAGAGATCAAGGAGACTTTGATACAGTTCAATGGAACCTTAAACACTTTGCTTGGCCAAATGGACGGGATTAAAGGGGAACTTAAGAAAGTAGGGACAAGGAAATGACCTTATTAATCAACTCTGCCGGATTGCGTTAAAGAATTGCAAGTTTTTGAGGGGAAACCAGGGGAGTACGCGACTTGGTTGAATAGGGCGCAATTCTTGTTGAATGATTATGAGATTATTTGGAGTAAGCCCTTATTGAGGTCCATCGTCCAACTAACACTAAATCACCAAATGAGCCAACTGTCTCAGGGGACACTAGAGACGTTCTACATGGAAATCAAAAACTATTTCTCACTAATTTTGAGCAACTTGAGGAATGGAAGTCGCGCCCCTGAGGAGGCAAACGCCCTAATTGATACTTATAGAGACAGAGCGCTAGATGCCTTCATTCGAGGCGTAAATGGGGATTGCACTAGATTATTGGTGGCTCAATCCTAAAACCTTGCCGGAGGCGTATTCATAGAACTGCGGAATGTCGCTTCAAGGGCTTTCGGCCAATTCCCAATTTTAACAGGTTTGCTCAGCCTCATCAGTCCTATGGTCCGAATACTTCTAGATTCACTGCTCCGTTCCTGCCTCAAGAGAGGCCGTCGTTTAGACCTTCTTACAACCCGGGCATTAAAATGGAATCTAACCGATCGGGTCAATCCCATCGGTCAGGTTATAGTGCTCCTCAGGGGGATGGCTTCGGTTAAAAGAGACCCTCAGCAGGCCCCAACCCTTTCCAAAAGGCGCAAAGGCTGTATTACTTGGAATCGGCTTTCTTAAATTCGACAAATATAGAGAACGATGATACCTCATCGGATCTGTGCTACAGACGGGAGTGTGAAGCTATTGAGGATGCTGGTGAGGCTCATCAAAATCAGACAATGGAGGAATGAGGGAAAGGATGCAAATTTTATGACGAACGACTGTCCAGCGTACCATACTTAGAGTATGGGATCAGAAACGGGGCTAAGCTAGAATTCCTAGTAGATACCGTTCAAATAAAAATTTCATTAGTCCCAGAATTGCCACCGGTTGCACACCCCATCCTACGCCCTTCCATGTTCTGACGGCTGCCGGCCCCATTAGAACTACACATCGTCTAATAGGCAAGTTTTTTGAACCCATTGGGAACAATGAGACTGTTTTTTTTCACGTGCAATCGGGGTTTGACTTCTTCGATGTCATAATTGAAGATGACACGCTCAAGGCAACGGGAGCTTAATAGATCGCTTACACGATTGCCTGATCATACTTCCAGGGGTAAGAATCCCACTTCTGAAAAAAAAATGTGTACCTGCTGCTAGACGAGGTGCACCCAGACAGTGTAGAAAGAACCTTAAACAACTTGATCAAGGAGTAGCATTTTTGAGATGCGGTCTCAAGAGGCGGTTACCACGAATGTAAAAGCCGAAACTCACACCACGATCAAACAATCAATTTTTTCCAAAAGTTACCCGTACCCGTGCCAAAATTATGCGCTGGCAGCGTTGGAGAGGATCCATCTGCATGGTGCACCGCAGTGGATTTAATCTGTGCAGATAATGCGCTTGTAGGCAGTGCGCTTGTAATAGCGTTGGGCATAGAGTTAGAAGGCAGTGCATCGCAATGGCTGTCGCAGAAATGCTTCGCTGGCATCACATGGCTGCAGTTTAAGGAACTGTTCATGCAGCGATTCGTAGGGATTGAGACGTCGGCTGCCATTCAAATGAACGTTTTGAACGGATGTCCAAAACCTGTAGAGAGCCTTGCCCAGTATGGAAGTCGCATTTGTCACCTTGTGCTGTCTAAGTGGAAGGCCAAGGATTTGGAGGAGATTGCGGTATCGGTAGCGTTGGCTCACATGGCACAAATAGATAATAATTTGTTGCGTTGGGTGTTTGCGACTAATGTGGCTACGCGCACTAAGCTTCAGCAACAGCTGCAAGCTTACGCCTTCAAGAAACGTAACAAGGAAGATGATTCTGGGCCAGAAAAGAAGAAGTTAAGAATGCAGTCGCAGATCAAGTGCCATTTTTGTGGGAAAGTTGGCCACAAATTCGCAGAATGCCGTGCTCGAAAGGAAGGTAAAACAAACACAAAAGGAAGAAGCTACAGCGGAAGCAACACACCTGGGTTAAAAGATCGTTCGAACATAAAATGCTTTAAATGTCTGTATGTCCCAAAGGCAACAACAAATACATCGAGTTCAAGTATGCAAATTAATTGAGCCAAGTGGATTATTCTTTCAATTGGGTGAGCCCTTTCCATTCTTATTCGATTCGGGAGCCGAATGTTCTTTGGTAAAAGAAAAATTAAGTAACAAATTGGCTGGCAAGGGAATTAATAATCTAGTTATTTTAAGAGGAATTGGTGACAATATAGTTATGGGCCACTTGCAAAAGCTATCACAAGTCCAAATATCTTTGTAATTAAGTCTGTAAAAAAAATCAATCATGAGATGAATTGCCAATTAATGTTTATGTAAGCGGCTCTATAAGTTAATTAATGTAAGAGAGAAAGATATTTAAGTATGTTAAACTAAATTGGAATTAAGTTGATGAAGTTGTGTGACTTGGACTTGATTGGTGGATTAGACACACGAGGACGTGTGAAAGGTCAGGAAGGCCGTGTCGGAGCGCAACTCTTCGCATTCTAGGATTCTTTCTGTGAATTCACATGCTGATGAAATTGTAATATATGCGCCATACGATTTTTTTGCATACGCTTTTTTCGCCGTGGCTTTAGAGGTGGCTCCAGGATCTCTCGAATTTTTGTTCGAGAGCGAGAGAGCGGAGAGCGCTACAGCGAACAGCTCTTTTCTACACATACAATGATAGCAGACAACTGTATGTGTGCATACGTATGCTCATGCATTGTAAATTTGACAAAATATGCCCTTCAATTTAGAAGTTCTTGGACTTTAAACCTATATTATTTTTGATCAATTGCCACCATGCAAAAATTCTTCTTTTGCATTGCCTTAAAGTTATTATTATTTAAATAAAGCTTAGAAATAGTAATAGCCAAATCATAATATTACAAAATAAATTTCAAAAATGACTATATTAGAATAATTCTCATTAGAGTATTTAGCTTGCGACGTATGAAAAATTAATAAGGCAATGATTGTTGAGTGCTTGTGTCCGCACATCGTGCCTCAAGATATGACTTTTGCTATTTTCATTTATTTATTTATTTATTTGCTACTACGTATAATTGTTATGAAATATTTATATAGTTTTTTAATTGAGCCGAACAAATGATCCGTATTTAAACTAAGATCAACGCTGAAAGTTAAATAGTTTTTATTTTTCAAGTCGAACAAATGATCCGTATTTAAACTAGGATCAACTCCGAAATAAATTAAACACTGAATTCGGTTTCGAAATTCGGTTTTTGTTTTTATTAAATATCGGTTTAAGACTTATTGAACTTTACGGTATAACTTTCAACTTAAGACTGATTTCAAATGTGAGTGAGATTGAGAAGGGGCCTCTATGGGTTACAGAAATAAAGAATAGGAAAAAAACGGAATATCTCCCAAGGTTGTGAAGTGAAGTAATAACGATCGACACGCAGATAACGCAGAAAATAGCTTTAAACGGTAAAATCATGTGATGTTCTTGGATGTTTACGTTGAGGAGAGCCTCAGAGAGAGCAGACGAAACTGCTAGGTCAGGCTTGGGAATCCGTTTACAAGAGCGGCCCAGTTTGGGTGGCGCGAATATTCAATTAACTGAGCGTGATGAGTTGGCGTGAATACGTCACTATATATATATTTTTTTTTTTCGCACTGGTCCCATAAAACAGAGAACAGAAACGAGGAAATGAATATAATGTAAAATAACTGTATTAAATATTAGTGTTAATAGGATCTAATTATGTTATCAAAAAGTTAATATTGATTGCTATTGAAAATACAAAAGTTACACTTATGCAGAGATGCGTGTATGTGGAGAGTGATGAGATTGGGAGGATCATGTAAGAGAGAACGCGCTCTATTATTGTTATCTTGGTACTCTGTCATCGTTGCCTGTTACATGCATGTTAGAGAGTAATCGTCCCATTCGCTTGCAGACAACGAGAGAGTGTAGTTCTATCGGTTGCTTAAATAAAATTATTATTGAATAGTTAAAACAATGAAAGTGTTTCACTATTTGGTTGATGGGCTGGCTTATAATATACATACTTAAACGTATTATATTATATTAAATTCAATAATTGCTTTAAGAGCGTCCGAGAGTCAAGACTACAGATAATAGGATAAAGTCTATTATAGTCAGAACATAATACTCTGTAAGGGCATGACCCTTAGTTATAGTTAGATCTACAATGAATAAGATAAGGGGTATATAGTTTCCAGTAAATGTACTTGGAACCGAGAAGTTAAGCCGACTAATCAAGTCGGAAACCGAGGAGTTAAGCCGACTAAACAAGTAGGGACTCTCAACATCCCCACGAATAAGCTTACAAATAAAGACTGTTCCAAGCATAGTTCTACGGTTAGCTAGGGACGGTAAATTAATTAAAAGTAATCTACTGGAATAAGGAGGTAATATATGGTTTGCATCCCAATTTAGGCGCCGCAAGTCAAAAAGTAAGAAGTTTTTTTGGACCGATTCAATGCGGTCCGAGTTGACTACGTATTGTGGACTCCAAACAGGTGATCCGTACTCGAGAATTGGACGGACAAACGAAATAAATAAGGTTTTAGTCAAGTAAGGATCATTAAATTCCTTAGACCACCTTTTTATAAAACCAAGCACACCCCTGGCCTTATTGACAATAGTCGAAATATGGTCAGAAAAGTTTAGTTTAGGGTCCAGAAGAACACCAAGATTATCAACCCGTGTTATTCTGTCCAAAGGGCACCCACTTAGAGTGTAAGTCGTGCGTATTGGGTTGACACGACAAAAGGTCATAACTTTATACTTGGAGCCTTTTAAGTCTAATACGTTATCACGGCACCATATTTGAAATCTGTTTAGATCGGATTGTAAGTCCAAATGGCACGAAATGTCCTTGTGCTGGAGGAATAATTTAACATCGTCTGCGTACATAAGTACACGCGAATGTTTTATTACTAAGGGGAGGTAGTTAATGAATAAGGTAAAAAGAAGCGGGCCAAGATGGCTCCCTTGTGGGACACCGGTTGTGACTCGGAGAATACAAGATAAAGAATTTATAAAGAGGACTTGTTGCGTCCTGGCATTCAGATAGCTTGAAAATTGGATTTCAGAAGATCAACAATCTAAAAGATCAAGTTTTCTTACTAGAAGGTAATGATTAACAGAGTCAAATGCTTTACTAAAGTCAGTGTAGATGACATCTGTTTGAAGATTTTTTTTGAAACCCTGTATTACGAATCAAGTTAGCTCTAAGAGGTTAGTGGTTGTTGATCTGCGTTTCATAAAACCGCGCTGACACGGTAATTTGCCGATATTTTTTTTGATAGATCTAACAAAATTAACTATCAGGGCTTAGTGGATTTCAGGAAACAAGCGCTGGAAAAAGTTAGACGGCTCATCCAACGAAAACAGACCTTGTCGAACTTACATTCAAATAAAACTAGACATGATAAGGGGGACAGGATGTATGTGGCCAATAAGCAAATATAAACAAAAGAAAAGTTACGATATAGGGTCAAGGAGGTGGCCAGAAAGGATAAGCAACGTGGAATGTGTTCAATAAAGCTGCCTGGTGGGTTGTGTGACGATCCTTACCTTAGTGGGCGTGTTATAGGGCTGCATTATAGGCTGCGTATATAGGGCTGAAGTTAACGAAGTGAATTCGGCTCGTTTGCAAATGATCGTGCATTTAAACGCGCTCGCTGCCCACTTTAATTCATTCAATTCGAACGGCACATTTTGAAACAAATTACGTGAAGTCCGAGTAAAGTGAATAGGCGATTCAAATGTCTTGTCTGCGTATTAGTTTCAATAAAAGACAGTTATGGTATGCTGAGTTCGTGTTTTTATATTATTATTTATTATTACTTAAATGATTATACATTATATTCTTATTTTATAGATATACTCATATTTAATTTTCAATACTATTATGAAGAAACATTATTTAATTAATATTCTCTGAATTTAGAGAGATGGCAGAACGTTTGTCTGTTATTAAATTTCGAGCGTCGGAAAATGCTCTCTCAGAGGCAGCGCTAGTTGCTGGTATGCAAAAATTTGCAACTGGCTTTATATAAGTTTGGGAACATATTTTTATGATCGTTCCACCAAGCCAGACAGTTAAATCCGTCAACATATATAACATTTGTATTAATAAACATATTAACTTCTTGATCGAATTGATCACTGCTATTGCTATCATTTGGTTTTTCGATGGAGTCGTCAAATGTATCATCATGCGCTGGTATGTTTTCTTTTTTTTCCATTTCGAGATTTTCAAATTAAAAACGGAACAAGAATTCTTTGCAATTCTCAATAATTTTTTTTTCTGCTGCAGAAAATATGATTAACTTATTTGTGGGTGGAAATATTGTTGAAGTAAAGCAATTTTGTGCAATTTGTCTGTTGGAGGAGAGTTGACTTTATATTGGAGACAAGGTCACTATCCGGCAAGTCAGGTTCACAGGCCTTTTTTAATTTGTTGATGTATGGTATTGTGAAATGAATTGTAGGAAATTGGCTGCTTTCAAAGTTATTTTATACATCGGTAAATGTTTCAAGAACTCGTGTGATACCTGTAAGCTCGCTTATAGAAATGCATTCTATCCTATCTATTTGTTTTTTTTTTTTCTAAATGTTGGAAATCTCAATCCAATTTTCCTCTATAGATTTCAATAAAAAGAAAACTGTGTTCCATCGTCGCATTAAAAAGAATTGATACTGACTTCTTAAAAAACTGAACCAATTTACTTCATCTATCAACCATTTTAGGAAATTCTATAGTTTTTCTTACCGTTGCCTCTACAACGTTGTGCAATAAATGATTGCCGCGGTGAATATGGTCGTATCCTTGGAAAGCCGCAATCATGTTAGAACCTCTATACGTAACAATCACAGGCTGGTCTTCATCAAGGTTTGGTACTATATATATAATAATTAGCATTAATCATTTTGTTGGTGATTGAAAAGCATTCAATTTATATTTGAATTCAATTACCTGTGCATGATTCTCCTTTCATACACTTTATTGCCAAAAGTCGGTTTAACAATATGCCCTCTCTTATATAATGTATGGTACAGGACAGATAAGAAAATCTTTAATGATTGTCTGTCAAACATCTTGAATTTTACCATTTCTGCTTTAACTGGAACAAAGCCTCTTAATATAACGATGCCACGTTCCTTGAAATTGTTGTCGAATGGGGCAAAAGATTGTCGACATCTACGTTAGCACCGTACGTTGTTTCCACTTTGATCAAGAACGTGGCAAATTCTTTGAGGGCAGTATCGCCAATCACATTAAATGGCCGACAATTCCTTACAATCCATTTCGTAGCAATTGTGGTGACTTCCGTTTTTGTTTCAGAATTAACATTGATAAGAGCTTGGCTATTTAGGCAGCTTATTATATAGCACTTATGTTTAACTAAATTAGAAGTGTGACCGGAAAATTTATAAACAATTTTACAGATCTTGCAGGCCACAAAATCTTTCATCTGCTTTCCTTCTGTATCATGTAGATATAAAAAATAGTGTAATGAACTGATTTTCTTATTTCGCTCACTACGGATTGCAGCGGCTATCTCAGAGAGTTTGCGCGTTCGTCCCACCAAATTTATGATTTGTGTGATTGCCCGACCAAGGAAAAGCAATGGGTTCATATTAAAGCCGTATATTCTACTTTGTGCGAGTATGCGGACGGGAAAAACTCCGTTACTGGTACGGGCCCACGGAATAACGGCACAAGGAGCAGAAAGAAAACCGAGGTTTTGTCACGGAGAGTGCGGCTCGAGTCCGTCTTTTCAAATTTGAGATCGTCATGGCAGCACATATTGTTCACGCCCGGGAGGTACGAGAGACCGACGTCGGGGAACAGCCCGGGGCGATATGGAGTAGGGATTCCGATTCCTATCTCCAGCTCCTTGCGTCACCACTGGTGTCGCGATCTCCATCCCCGTGGAGTATGGAGAACCCGAAAGAGATGGACCCGTTATGGAGGCGAGAGTCGCCACCACAGGCACACGTCGGCCAGGTGGTCTGCACGGTCGAGACGGGAGGGCGTCTGTGGCACCAACAGTCGGTGAATTGGACGTGGCCCGCACCGATGGAGGCCGAGGACGCGGCGGAAGCCCGTGTTTTGGGGTGGCGGAAGCGATCGGCTGGAGGACGGCGGGCCAGGAGTCACGCGATCCGCAGCTACGCGCCCGAGCAGAAGGTAAGAGGCCGGAGGAGGAGATCCCGAAGGAGGCGAACCCGAGGGAGGAGAGATATATCAGATACCAGAAAAAATATAGATATCTTTCAACAAGGGGCTATTCTCATAAATGGAAATAATATTGTAAACAATTCCCATTTAGACGGGTCAAATTTAATAACATTCAACGACACAACTATAATAAAAAATAATGTATACACCAATTTAGAAAACAAATGTAGTAAGCTAGAGGTACACAGACATAAGTTCAGTATAGCAACATAGTATATAAACATTAAGTATATAAACATTAAGTCATTGTTCGCTTTCGGGTGGCATTCTCTCTGTTTCGCAACATCGGCTCTGTAGCAACAATCATAGAGGCAGATCGCAAACGGAGAGGGAGTCAGTCGAATGCTAAAGCTGAACACGTGAAGTACCAAATAAACCAATGAGGCCAACTCCTGCGTTTGTGTTTTATTTAAATAAGAGGACTTATAGTACCCCTACATTATCAGAAGTGGGCCGATCACGAGCCAAAGAAGAAAAAAAATGGATATAAGCAATGCATCGACGGCGCAAATAAAAGGGTGGATGAGTGAAGTAAAAGAACCAACCACGGGAATAAAAAGAGAATTGATTTTGCGTTTGAATAATTTAACAAACGAAAAGCGAAATCAATTAAAATTATTATTAAAAAGCGAGGAAGAAGATTTCTACGGAAGCAGCAATAATAATGTTCAAAAAGGAAAAAGAAATAACAGAAAAGTCGGAGAGCATAAAGACGACGAAAGTGACAGCGAAGCTGAAGATAGCAGCGAAGACGGCGATGAGAAGAGCACTGTGCGCAACAACAAAAGTAACGGCGAACATGACGACAGAAGCGGGGTACGCAGTTACAAGAACAACAGTGCAGACGGGGCCCGAGTTACCACCCCACCCCCTAAACCTCCACGCCTCTAACTCTGTCGGACACCGAACCGGGAAGACGAACAACTGGAACACCGCATCCGGCCAAACGCTGACTTCGCGTACAAAGTTGCACAGCAACATTGTCTGCGAGGAACCCGGCCGGCCGAATGCTGAAGCGGCACAAAATATGTCTCTGTTTACATTAAAAACCTATGTACTCTTAAGACCTACACACTTATGTATAAACTCAAAAACGAAGTAACGGAGAGCTAGAGGAGACTTCTCCGAAACAATAAAATTCACTCTGGTTTTAAACTCCAACGAAAGCAGTCGCAATTTATTTAAATTCTGAAACTCAACTTATAACTAAAAAGATACATACTTTCTCAACATCGGAATCCAACGTCGGATCTATTCACCCTCATCATCTGATCACAAGCTTCCCCCTTGGACACGCTGATAACTGGCGCAGCCGGTAGGATGTACTACCACACTATAATCGTTTATTTGTAAGTAAGAGAAAATTCTTTGTGAGAAATGAAACCAAGTATACTTAAATGTCGACTAAAGAAAAGTGATTAAAAAGAAACCCGTACAAATCAATGTTGTGATACGCTAAATGTAACTTAACCATACACATCAATATACACGTTGTAGTTTCCATTCAATGAATATAAACGTGAGTGCTGCCACGGCGACATGAGATCAAACCATGATAATCATGTCACCGTTACGCATACACCCTGGCGGCAGCATCAAAATACTCGCTTGCAAACGACACTGTACAATGTAATCACAGCAGCGCGAAATCAAACGATGATCGTCGCGATGCTGTGCTAAATACAAACGTACGCCAAAAGCCTTTTATACACATATTTACACATAATTTGACACAACGTACTCATGCACCACGTTCCCGCGTCAATGGGGAATCAAACGCTGATCACCACACTGACGACGAGTACGTATACATGCAATGTGGTTTATCATATTTCGAAACAAACAAAGTCTCATTCGGCATATCATGACAACAACAAGGCCGCATGTGTGATTGCATACCCATGTCCAGGGAGTCGAAACAAAGAGTGAATGCTTGAGTATCGTCAAGATATCTCGCCTTTTCGCTCCCCTGCGAAGTGCCGCTATATTTATGAAAACACACTCCAAATAGTAAAAACAACAAAAAAAAAAAAAAAAGAGAAAAAAGGGGGTCGACATACAAGTATACTTTGTTCTTTTCGTAATATAATTTTACACATACACAAATATTAACACTCGTAACATTACAGAGCATAGAAAAAAAGGGGACGTATATACAAACGTACACACAAATCAGTAAATACACACAAAATTCAAAGTACTTACCCATACACAGGTGGAAATATATCATTACATTTAAAAATATTTTAAAATAAGCACACTATCTACGTTTAAATACTCTATATACACATACACCCACACTTAAATAAGAACACAAATTACATTTAACTACACTATATACAAACACATACTTAAATAAGTATATGATTTACATCTAAATACGTTATATATATACATACTTATATAAGTACACCATACTTGAGATACATTATAGGCACACTCACGTATTTCCCTGAGGTAGAAAACTTGTTCATTGTTTTCCGGTCATATACGACAAATCGAGAGACTTAAAATTTAATGTCAAAAAAGCTGGTCTATAATCTAAGGAGGACTATGCGTTCCGTTGTCGCACCCTTCCTCTGCACCCTACTAAACGTTCTGACCCTCTTCCCACGATTTCAGAAGAACCTAGATCAATTCCCCACCAAAAACTTACAATGGACTCAGGTAATGGTTCTAATCACCCCACTCCACCTCTCTTAACACCCACTGTCAGTAGATTTGGCTCGGTAATCTCAACGACTTTCAAGCCTAAAGACATTATGGCTTTCGTTGAGCATTTGCCAACATTTGACGGCACTCCCCGCCAACTAGGCAGATATATTACTAGCGTAGAAGAAATTCAAGTGCTATTAAGGGGGGCAGATCAAACGCCATACGGCCTACTTACCTTGAGGACCATTAGAAACAAAATAATCGATAGAGCCGACGAAGCCCTAGAGCTCGCAAATACCCATTTGGTTTGGGACGAGATAAAAAACAACCTCATTCGACTCTATTCGAGCAAGAAAAGCGAGGCCAACTTGCTAAGTGAGCTTAGCACATTTTCTGACAACCAGACTTTGGGCCAACTGTTCTTTGGAATATCAAAAGTGAGAAGATAACTCTTCTCCATACTCAAGAATAGCAAGCACAACAACACCGTTATAGACGCCAAGAAAGTTGTCTATAACGAAGTGTGTCTCAACGCTTTTATCACAGGTTTGAGAGAACCTCTCAAGACGTTCGTCAGGCTTAAGTCCCATTCTACTCTCGAACAGGCATACGAGCAATGCCAAATAGAACAGACCTTGTATAGGGCACAAAACAATCGGTCAGTCTTCGACTAGCTCTTGTCGAACGCGGATGTAAAATCTTCTATTCTCTCTGAGAACATTTTGGTGTACATTAAATATTTTCTGTTTTCTTCTTTAATTGTGATATTCGCAAAAAACTACAATCAAACGTTCAAGTGATGCAATTGGCGATGCTGAAGCATCTGCCGTTGAAAAAATGCGTACTAAAAGGAATAAACCACTAGTGGAGCGCCAGAACGAACGGGGCTCCAAGCAATTTACAAATTATTTTCGTCCACTACAAACTTTAGACGATGATAATGATGATAAACCTATTGAAACGGACACACTTGATGAAATAATAATCAAACCACCTCCTATAACATTAATTAAACAAAATACAAAATTTGTACACGAGCTAATGGCTAAAATTAAAACTGATGATTACTTTATTAAAACCATCTCAATTGGAATTAAAATATTTTTACCAAATATGGACTGTTTCAATGCAGCTTGTAACCAACTCAAGGAACATAACTGTGAGTTCTACACGTACGATACTAGATCAAACAAGCCATACAAAGCCATTTTATCCGGGCTGGATAAACTACCAATTGAAACTGTCAAATCCATGCTACAAAACCTAGGATTACAATGCACCGAAGTCAAAATTGTGGAAAAGAAAACTAAGTCTGATCATGAATTATTACTGTACATTGTTTATTTCGTAAACAAAAGTATCACAGTAAAGGAACTGCGCAAAAACTTTATGTATGTCAACCACACTAAAGTACGCTGGGAGTATAAAGTGAAATTGCAGAATAAAATTACTCAATGCTACAATTGCCAACTATTTGGACATGGATCAAATAATTGTTCAGTTAAAACATCATGTGCCCATTGTGCTGGATCACACCAGACTGCCGTATGTATGGACGTAAACAACAAAAAATGCGCTAACTGTAAAGGCGACCATCCATCGACAGAACTGACATGCCCATGCCGAATTTCTTATCTCAATTTACTTTCCAAACGCTCATCACAACGCATTGGAAGAAATAACTTGGAAGCTCATGGAATGAGGAATTCTAAGCAACACATCGCTCCATCTGCTCTCTTTGGAAATCAACCCCAGATCTCATTGCCTACTCAAACTAAGAGAGTGCAACAACTCAACTTTGGTAGCTATAGTAATGCACTCACCAATATTCATACTTTGCCTAATCCCAAAGCAAATATCACAAATGAAACTAATCTCTTTTCATGTGAAGAGATAAATTCTCTTTTGTCTGAATTAATAACAAGATTTAATGAATGCTCCAATAAGGGAGAGCAATTTCAAGTAATTTCTCAGTTAGCGATTAAGTATGTTTACACAAACAAATAATTTTATTGATAATTTGAATATTATGGCATGGAATGCTCGTGCCGTTAGAAACAAACGTATAGAACTGATCAAGTTCTTAGAAAATAATCACATTCACATAGCACTTATAAATGAAACGTGGCTGACTCATAGTGACCGTTTTAATATACCCGAATACACTATATACAGAAATGACAGGAAGGAAAGTAGGGGAGGCGGCGTTGCCATTGCAGTTAGTAACACATTGATACATGAACAAATACCCTGCATTAAAAGTCATGTTATTGAAAATGTAGGTATACAAATCAACACTGACTCTAATTCCAGTCTAAAAATTTACTCTATTTACTTTGCTGGAAATACTTCAAAATGTATTCCTAGTTCATGTGATTTATCTTGGGACCATAATCATTTAAAAAGTTTGTATAGATCTGATCTCCTTAAGATCTCACAAATAAATGGAAATTTTCTAATTTGCGGGGACTTCAACTCGCGCCACAGAGCATGGAAGTGTACCCGAGCCAATGGTTGGGGCAAAATTCTCAATGAACTTTCAGATCTGGGAAAATTCAGTATTTTGTACCCTACGCAACCCACATATATTCCGCATAACCATAAAGCAAAAGCATCAACATTGGACCTATGCCTCACTAATATCCCTAACCAGCTGGCTAATCCAGCAGTAATGCAAGAGCTTTCCTCTGATCACCTACCAGTGGTTATTAAATACTCTACAAATTTTATGCGCAATGTAAAAACATATCCGATTTTGGGAAGGGCAAATTGGGCGCTTTTTAAGAGAATTATAAATGAAAGGCTGATGGTTGAAGAGGTGGTTGTCAACTGCTCACAGATATCGACTTTGGATATTGATAATTTAATCGGCTCTTTCACTAGAGTAATCAATTATGCCTTTCTTAAAGCAGTCCCTCATAAACCTATACATCACTCCAAGCTTACACTCCCTGTACATATAACTGAATTATTTAAAACAAGAAATATTATCCAAAGACAATGGTTTAGGTCACGTCATCCATTATTAAAATCAAGATGTGATCATTTAAATTACATCATACGAAAAGAGCTTTTCATTTATAATAATGCAAAATGGAACAATAAACTTCAAAAGCTGGATAAATGCAGCAAACCCTTTTGGAATATAACCAAAGCAATTAAAAAAAGAAAACAAATTGTTCCGTGTCTAAGTAAAGCTGATGAAATATACGCTTCTGGAAAAGAAAAAGCGAATATTCTTGCTGATGTCTTTCAACTGAAGCATAATCTGACACATTCATATTCAAACCAAAATACAATTGACCAAGTCAAAATATCTTTACAATCTATAGCTGAAACCCCAAACAACATCGCAGAAATTTGTAGAGTCACTTATCCAGAGGTTTTTTCAATTGTAAAAGCTCTCCATACTAGAAAATCTCCTGGAATTGATGGAATACCTAATATATCCTTGAAAAACCTTCCTACAAGCGCCATTAATCATATTGTTAACATTGCCAATCACTGTCTTCAGGCAGGCTATTTCCCACGGGATTGGAAGATAGCAAAAATAGTTCCAATTCTCAAACCAGGAAAACCTCCTGATAACCCTGAAAGCTACCGACCAATAAGCCTATTAAGCGGATTGTCCAAGATTCTGGAAAAATTAATTAAATTGAGATTGGTGAAATTTTTGGACATACACAACACACTACCAACGGTACAGTATGGTTTTAGAAATGGTCTAAATACCATACTGCCGACCTTAAAACTAAGAAATTATATTAAAGAAAGTATCCAATCCAAACAATCTGTAGGGCTGGTTACACTTGATATTGAGGCTGCATTTGATACTGTATGGCATGACGGACTGTTGCACAAACTAAAGATGATTGGAACTCCCATATACCTCATTAAAATAGTTCAAAATTTTTTGACACATCGATACTTTAGCGTTAATTTGGACAGTAGTCAATCTGCTAGACGAATTTTAAATGCAGGTGTGCCACAGGGTTCTGTCTTAGGACCTACATTGTTTAATATTTTTACACACGATATTCCACAAGCTACAAACTGTGTACTTTCACTGTTTGCTGACGACGCCGCTGTCTACAGTGCTGGTTTCTCGTACAGCGAGATAAATCAATCCATGCAGAGTTACTTAAATGAATTAGACATATATTACAAAAAATGGAAAATTAAAATTAACCCTAATAAAACGAATGCTATATTTTTTACAAAAAGAAGGAAACCTCGTTATCTTCCTGATAGACAGTTGCGAATACTAGACTCTCCAATACAATGGGTTGACAACATTCGATATTTGGGTATAATTTTTGATAAAAAACTAACATTTAAATACCACATCAACAACACAATTATGAAAGTTAATAAAATTATTTGCACACTGTACCCTCTAATAAATCGTAAATCTAAATTATCAATATCCAATAAGATCATAATTTTTAAAACAATTTTTAATCCAATATTAATGTATGGGTCACCTGTTTGGGGTAGATGTGCTCAAACTCATATCAAAAAACTTCAAATATGCCAAAACAAGCTGTTAAAATTAATAATGAACTTACCTTATTACACAAACACTAAGTACCTACATATAAAAGCAGGTGTACAAAAAGTTCAACAAAAAATACAATATTAACAATCTTTTGTTTCAAGTCTTAGTTTTTAAGTTAGTTGTAAGTCAATTAAGGTTTTTCTTCTCCCTTGTTTTCCTTAATAAATAATAAATATTGTTATACAAAAAACTAAAAACAGGTCAACTAGACATAATTAATAAATATTTCAGATGAAAGCCTTAGCTAAACACTGTAAATACCTAATTATACCATTAGCTTTAATGAAATGTACATATATATATAAGGGATAAAGCACAAATAAATTAAATTAAAAAAAAACAATCGGTCCAATAGAACAGAACAGAGATCCAATGAATCGGATGGTAGAAATCTACGAAATAATAACGACAATAACAACCGCAATGGACGAAACGACCGAAACGACCGTAGAGGACCATATTCTAATTCTAATCAGGACAGATCATCTAACTCGTACAACCGTACACCTTAACAATAACCAAGCCAGTACTTCAAACCCCTTCCGAACATCGTCGCATAGGCTGAACAACATAGAGGAGAACCCTCAACCCAACCCGAATTTTCAGAAACCCGCCTCGGAAGGACAACTGGGTACATAAGTCCGGCCACACACAGTCCCTCTCTTCCTTTCATTAGAATCAAACTACCCCATACAAACCCCATGAAATTCTTGATTGACACAGGCTCTACACACTCCTTTATCAACCCAAAATACGTGGATTCTCAACACTGTGCGACCAAAGACCCTAGAATAACAAGATGCGTAACGCCATACGATTTTTTGGCACACGATTTTTTGGCCGTGGCTCTAGAGGTGGCTCCAGGCTCTCTCGAATTTTTGTTAGAGAGCGAGAGAGCGAAGAGCGCTACAGCGAACAGCTCTTTTCAACGCACAAAGTGATAGCAGACAACTATATGTGTGCACACGTATGCTCATGCATTGTAAATTTGACAAAATATGCCCTTCACCTTAGAAGTTCTTTGACTTTAAATCTATATTATTTTTGATCAATTGGCGAAAAATTCTTGTTTTGCATTGCCTTAACGTTATTATTATTTGAAAATAGATTAGAAATAGTCAAATCTATGTACATATTATCACAAAAATAAATTTCAAAAATGACTTTATATAAGAATATTTGTCATTAGAGTATTCATCTTGCGGCGTGTGAAAAATTAATAAGGCAATGATTGTTGAGTGCTTGTGTCCGCACTTCGTGCCTCAAGATATGAACAAAGCAAAGACACTAGAATAATTCTAGTGTCTTTGATATTACTTTTGCAATAAACAGTTATCATATTTAATTTTTTAATTTCGCTTTTAAAAAATTGTCAGATGAGAGACAAATTAGAATTAAACTTAAATATAAATGTGTAAACGGTAGCTAATTCGAGCGGCGATTTTAACAAACAAATTTAAAAAGCTTTAAAATTATAATTGTCAAGGCGCGAATTTTTAAATTTTTTTTTATTTTATCATATTGCTAGGAAATTGGCAAAAACTACCCTAATATGTACCATGTAAATTCGTTTCTTCGATCAGAATTGATTTCGGCCCGAAAATCGTCTTCCAGAACAACACGCACACTTATACGCGTTTTCGTCTCTTGTTTTTACTCACACAAGCAAGCAAATTATATTTTTAGATTTCTTACGCTCTCAGCGGGAGTGAGCGGAAAGAGAGTAATTTTGGCCGTCACCAAAAAAGTGGCTGCATAGTGCCAAACCAATGGCCGTTACGCATCTTGTTATTCTAGTGTCTTTGGTGCGACCTTACCAAACGCCTATAATACTTAAAACGGCCTTAAATAATTTTACAATCCACCAACATGTATCTATACCGTTCCCACCCGAATTTCAAATCACGGGCGAAATGACCACCTTGACCCTTGACGGCTTGATAGGGATGGACTTATTATCTTACTCAAAAACAGAAATAGATTTGCCTAACTTAAAACTAAAAACCCCAAGTACCACTATACCCTTATGGATCCATAGTAACTTAACTTCGAACATATTTAATATCTCTGGACACACAAAAGTTGTCTTGCCTCTACCCGTAGAAATCAAACAGGGCGATTTCTACACCAACTCAATTTCAATCAATGATGATTTAATAATATCAGACGGCATTTATAGCTCCCAAGATAATACTGCCAATTTCGTTATCACAAACTACAGCGAGGTAGATCAGTTGCTGTACCTCGAAAACCCGATAGAAGGTACGCCATACTCCACAGTCGAACTTTTCAATATCAGTTTAGATCAGTTACAACCCCAAGATTCCGCAACATCTCTACAAGCCCTTTATACCGAAAACCTATCCTCTGAAGAGAAACAAGGTTTACTTTCACTTTGCAAGAAGTATTTAGATATCTTCTACAACGAAGACAAACCACTTACCTTCACCAACAAAATTACACACGCCATCAAAACTACAGACGAGATCCCCATTCATACAAAATCCTATAGGTACCCCTACATCCACAAAGAGGAAGTTAAAAAGCAAATAGAATCAATGCTAAACCAAGATATCATCAAATCTAGCTATTCTCCATGGAGCGCCCCTGTTTGGGTAGTCCCTGAAAAATTCACTCCTACAGGAGAACAAAAATGGCGTCTTGTTATCGATTATAGAAAACTCAATGGAAAAACTATATCTGACAAGTATCACATCCTAATATTGCAGACATTTTAGACAGATTGGGCAAAGCTAGATTGGACTTGATTGGTGGACTAGACACACGAGGACGTGTGAAAGGTCAGGAAGGCCGTGTCGGAGCGCAACTCTTCGCATTCTAGGATTCTTTCTGTGAATTCACATGCTGATGAAATTGTAATATATGCGCCATACGATTTTTTTGCATACGCTTTTTTCGCCGTGGCTTTAGAGGTGGCTCCAGGATCTCTCGAATTTTTGTTCGAGAGCGAGAGAGCGGAGAGCGCTACAGCGAACAGCTCTTTTCTACACATACAATGATAGCAGACAACTGTATGTGTGCACACGTATGCTCATGCATTGTAAATTTGACAAAATATGCCCTTCAATTTAGAAGTTCTTGGACTTTAAACCTATATTATTTTTGATCAATTGCCACCATGCAAAAATTCTTCTTTTGCATTGCCTTAAAGTTATTATTATTTAAATAAAGCTTAGAAATAGTAATAGCCAAATCATAATATTACAAAATAAATTTCAAAAATGACTATATTAGAATAATTCTCATTAGAGTATTTAGCTTGCGACGTATGAAAAATTAATAAGGCAATGATTGTTGAGTGCTTGTGTCCGCACATCTCGCCTCAAGATATGACTTTTGCTATTTTCATTTATTTATTTATTTATTTGCTACTACGTATAATTGTTATGAAATATTTATATAGTTTTTTAATTGAGCCGAACAAATGATCCGTATTTAAACTAAGATCAACGCTGAAAGTTAAATAGTTTTTATTTTTCAAGTCGAACAAATGATCCGTATTTAAACTAGGATCAACTCCGAAATAAATTAAACACTGAATTCGGTTTCGAAATTCGGTTTTGGTTTTTATTAAATATCGGTTTAAGACTTATTGAACTTTACGGTATAACTTTCAACTTAAGACTGATTTCAAATGTGAGTGAGATTGAGAAGGGGCCTCTATGGGTTACAGAAATAAAGAATAGGAAAAAAACGGAATATCTCCCAAGGTTGTGAAGTGAAGTAATAACGATCGACACGCAGATAACGCAGAAAATAGCTTTAAACGGTAAAATCATGTGATGTTCTTGGATGTTTACGTTGAGGAGAGCCTCAGAGAGAGCAGACGAAACTGCTAGGTCAGGCTTGGGAATCCGTTTACAAGAGCGGCCCAGTTTGGGTGGCGCGAATATTCAATTAACTGAGCGTGATGAGTTGGCGTGAATACGTCACTATATATATATATTTTTTTTTCGCACTGGTCCCATAAAACAGAGAACAGAAACGAGGAAATGAATATAATGTAAAATAAATTTTATTAAAAAGTATTAAATATTAGTGTTAATAGGATCTAATTATGTTATCAAAAAGTTAATATTGATTGCTATTGAAAATACAAAAGTTACACTTATGCAGAGATGCGTGTATGTGGAGAGTGATGAGATTGGGAGGATCATGTAAGAGAGAACGCGCTCTATTATTGTTATCTTGGTACTCTGTCATCGTTGCCTGTTACATGCATGTTAGAGAGTAATCGTCCCATTCGCTTGCAGACAACGAGAGAGTGTAGTTCTATCGGTTGCTTAAATAAAATTATTAGTGAATAGTTAAAACAATGAAAGTGTTTCACTATTTGGTTGATGGGCTGGCTTATAATATACATACTTAAACGTATTATATTATATTAAATTCAATAATTGCTTTAAGAGCGTCCGAGAGTCAAGACTACAGATAATAGGATAAAGTCTATTATAGTCAGAACATAATACTCTGTAAGGGTCATGCAACTCATAGTTAGATCTACAATGATTTAAGATAAGGGGTATATAGTTTCCAGTAAATGTACTTGGAACCGAGAAGTTAAGCCGACTAATCAAGTCGGAAACCGAGGAGTTAAGCCGACTAAACAAGTAGGGACTCTCAACATCCCCACGAATAAGCTTACAAATAAAGACTGTTCCAAGCATAGTTCTACGGTTAGCTAGGGACGGTAAATTAATTAAAAGTAATCTACTGGAATAAGGAGGTAATATATGGTTTGCATCCCAATTTAGGCGCCGCAAGTCAAAAAGTAAGAAGTTTTTTTGGACCGATTCAATGCGGTCCGAGTTGACTACGTATTGTGGACTCCAAACAGGTGATCCGTACTCGAGAATTGGACGGACAAACGAAATAAATAAGGTTTTAGTCAAGTAAGGATCATTAAATTCCTTAGACCACCTTTTTATAAAACCAAGCACACCCCTGGCCTTATTGACAATAGTCGAAATATGGTCAGAAAAGTTTAGTTTAGGGTCCAGAAGAACACCAAGATTATCAACCCGTGTTATTCTGTCCAAAGGGCACCCACTTAGAGTGTAAGTCGTGCGTATTGGGTTGACACGACAAAAGGTCATAACTTTATACTTGGAGCCTTTTAAGTCTAATACGTTATCACGGCACCATATTTGAAATCTGTTTAGATCGGATTGTAAGTCCAAATGGCACGAAATGTCCTTGTGCTGGAGGAATAATTTAACATCGTCTGCGTACATAAGTACACGCGAATGTTTTATTACTAAGGGGAGGTAGTTAATGAATAAGGTAAAAAGAAGCGGGCCAAGATGGCTCCCTTGTGGGACACCGGTTGTGACTCGGAGAATACAAGATAAAGAATTTATAAAGAGGACTTGTTGCGTCCTGGCATTCAGATAGCTTGAAAATTGGATTTCAGAAGATCAACAATCTAAAAGATCAAGTTTTCTTACTAGAAGGTAATGATTAACAGAGTCAAATGCTTTACTAAAGTCAGTGTAGATGACATCTGTTTGAAGATTTTTTTTGAAACCCTGTATTACGAATCAAGTTAGCTCTAAGAGGTTAGTGGTTGTTGATCTGCGTTTCATAAAACCGCGCTGACACGGTAATTTGCCGATATTTTTTTTGATAGATCTAACAAAATTAACTATCAGGGCTTAGTGGATTTCAGGAAACAAGCGCTGGAAAAAGTTAGACGGCTCATCCAACGAAAACAGACCTTGTCGAACTTACATTCAAATAAAACTAGACATGATAAGGGGGACAGGATGTATGTGGCCAATAAGCAAATATAAACAAAAGAAAAGTTACGATATAGGGTCAAGGAGGTGGCCAGAAAGGATAAGCAACGTGGAATGTGTTCAATAAAGCTGCCTGGTGGGTTGTGTGACGATCCTTACCTTAGTGGGCGTGTTATAGGGCTGCATTATAGGCTGCGTATATAGGGCTGAAGTTAACGAAGTGAATTCGGCTCGTTTGCAAATGATCGTGCATTTAAACGCGCTCGCTGCCCACTTTAATTCATTCAATTCGAACGGCACATTTTGAAACAAATTACGTGAAGTCCGAGTAAAGTGAATAGGCGATTCAAATGTCTTGTCTGCGTATTAGTTTCAATAAAAGACAGTTATGGTATGCTGAGTTCGTGTTTTTATATTATTATTTATTATTACTTAAATGATTATACATTATATTCTTATTTTATAGATATACTCATATTTAATTTTCAATACTATTATGAAGAAACATTATTTAATTAATATTCTCTGAATTTAGAGAGATGGCAGAACGTTTGTCTGTTATTAAATTTCGAGCGTCGGAAAATGCTCTCTCAGAGGCAGCGCTAGTTGCTGGTATGCAAAAATTTGCAACTGGCTTTATATAAGTTTGGGAACATATTTTTATGATCGTTCCACCAAGCCAGACAGTTAAATCCGTCAACATATATAACATTTGTATTAATAAACATATTAACTTCTTGATCGAATTGATCACTGCTATTGCTATCATTTGGTTTTTCGATGGAGTCGTCAAATGTATCATCATGCGCTGGTATGTTTTCTTTTTTTTCCATTTCGAGATTTTCAAATTAAAAACGGAACAAGAATTCTTTGCAATTCTCAATAATTTTTTTTTCTGCTGCAGAAAATATGATTAACTTATTTGTGGGTGGAAATATTGTTGAAGTAAAGCAATTTTGTGCAATTTGTCTGTTGGAGGAGAGTTGACTTTATATTGGAGACAAGGTCACTATCCGGCAAGTCAGGTTCACAGGCCTTTTTTAATTTGTTGATGTATGGTATTGTGAAATGAATTGTAGGAAATTGGCTGCTTTCAAAGTTATTTTATACATCGGTAAATGTTTCAAGAACTCGTGTGATACCTGTAAGCTCGCTTATAGAAATGCATTCTATCCTATCTATTTGTTTTTTTTTTTTCTAAATGTTGGAAATCTCAATCCAATTTTCCTCTATAGATTTCAATAAAAAGAAAACTGTGTTCCATCGTCGCATTAAAAAGAATTGATACTGACTTCTTAAAAAACTGAACCAATTTACTTCATCTATCAACCATTTTAGGAAATTCTATAGTTTTTCTTACCGTTGCCTCTACAACGTTGTGCAATAAATGATTGCCGCGGTGAATATGGTCGTATCCTTGGAAAGCCGCAATCATGTTAGAACCTCTATACGTAACAATCACAGGCTGGTCTTCATCAAGGTTTGGTACTATATATATAATAATTAGCATTAATCATTTTGTTGGTGATTGAAAAGCATTCAATTTATATTTGAATTCAATTACCTGTGCATGATTCTCCTTTCATACACTTTATTGCCAAAAGTCGGTTTAACAATATGCCCTCTCTTATATAATGTATGGTACAGGACAGATAAGAAAATCTTTAATGATTGTCTGTCAAACATCTTGAATTTTACCATTTCTGCTTTAACTGGAACAAAGCCTCTTAATATAACGATGCCACGTTCCTTGAAATTGTTGTCGAATGGGGCAAAAGATTGTCGACATCTACGTTAGCACCGTACGTTGTTTCCACTTTGATCAAGAACGTGGCAAATTCTTTGAGGGCAGTATCGCCAATCACATTAAATGGCCGACAATTCCTTACAATCCATTTCGTAGCAATTGTGGTGACTTCCGTTTTTGTTTCAGAATTAACATTGATAAGAGCTTGGCTATTTAGGCAGCTTATTATATAGCACTTATGTTTAACTAAATTAGAAGTGTGACCGGAAAATTTATAAACAATTTTACAGATCTTGCAGGCCACAAAATCTTTCATCTGCTTTCCTTCTGTATCATGTAGATATAAAAAATAGTGTAATGAACTGATTTTCTTATTTCGCTCACTACGGATTGCAGCGGCTATCTCAGAGAGTTTGCGCGTTCGTCCCACCAAATTTATGATTTGTGTGATTGCCCGACCAAGGAAAAGCAATGGGTTCATATTAAAGCCGTATATTCTACTTTGTGCGAGTATGCGGACGGGAAAAACTCCGTTACTGGTACGGGCCCACGGAATAACGGCACAAGGAGCAGAAAGAAAACCGAGGTTTTGTCACGGAGAGTGCGGCTCGAGTCCGTCTTTTCAAATTTGAGATCGTCATGGCAGCACATATTGTTCACGCCCGGGAGGTACGAGAGACCGACGTCGGGGAACAGCCCGGGGCGATATGGAGTAGGGATTCCGATTCCTATCTCCAGCTCCTTGCGTCACCACTGGTGTCGCGATCTCCATCCCCGTGGAGTATGGAGAACCCGAAAGAGATGGACCCGTTATGGAGGCGAGAGTCGCCACCACAGGCACACGTCGGCCAGGTGGTCTGCACGGTCGAGACGGGAGGGCGTCTGTGGCACCAACAGTCGGTGAATTGGACGTGGCCCGCACCGATGGAGGCCGAGGACGCGGCGGAAGCCCGTGTTTTGGGGTGGCGGAAGCGATCGGCTGGAGGACGGCGGGCCAGGAGTCACGCGATCCGCAGCTACGCGCCCGAGCAGAAGGTAAGAGGCCGGAGGAGGAGATCCCGAAGGAGGCGAACCCGAGGGAGGAGAGATATATCAGATACCAGAAAAAATATAGATATCTTTCAACAAGGGGCTATTCTCATAAATGGAAATAATATTGTAAACAATTCCCATTTAGACGGGTCAAATTTAATAACATTCAACGACACAACTATAATAAAAAATAATGTATACACCAATTTAGAAAACAAATGTAGTAAGCTAGAGGTACACAGACATAAGTTCAGTATAGCAACATAGTATATAAACATTAAGTATATAAACATTAAGTCATTGTTCGCTTTCGGGTGGCATTCTCTCTGTTTCGCAACATCGGCTCTGTAGCAACAATCATAGAGGCAGATCGCAAACGGAGAGGGAGTCAGTCGAATGCTAAAGCTGAACACGTGAAGTACCAAATAAACCAATGAGGCCAACTCCTGCGTTTGTGTTTTATTTAAATAAGAGGACTTATAGTACCCCTACATTATCAGAAGTGGGCCGATCACGAGCCAAAGAAGAAAAAAAATGGATATAAGCAATGCATCGACGGCGCAAATAAAAGGGTGGATGAGTGAAGTAAAAGAACCAACCACGGGAACAAAAAGAGAATTGATTTTGCGTTTGAATAATTTAACAAACGAAAAGCGAAATCAATTAAAATTATTATTAAAAAGCGAGGAAGAAGATTTCTACGGAAGCAGCAATAATAATGTTCAAAAAGGAAAAAGAAATAACAGAAAAGTCGGAGAGCATAAAGACGACGAAAGTGACAGCGAAGCTGAAGATAGCAGCGAAGACGGCGATGAGAAGAGCACTGTGCGCAACAACAAAAGTAACGGCGAACATGACGACAGAAGCGGGGTACGCAGTTACAAGAACAACAGTGCAGACGGGGCCCGAGTTACCACCCCACCCCCTAAACCTCCACGCCTCTAACTCTGTCGGACACCGAACCGGGAAGACGAACAACTGGAACACCGCATCCGGCCAAACGCTGACTTCGCGTACAAAGTTGCACAGCAACATTGTCTGCGAGGAACCCGGCCGGCCGAATGCTGAAGCGGCACAAAATATGTCTCTGTTTACATTAAAAACCTATGTACTCTTAAGACCTACACACTTATGTATAAACTCAAAAACGAAGTAACGGAGAGCTAGAGGAGACTTCTCCGAAACAATAAAATTCACTCTGGTTTTAAACTCCAACGAAAGCAGTCGCAATTTATTTAAATTCTGAAACTCAACTTATAACTAAAAAGATACATACTTTCTCAACATCGGAATCCAACGTCGGATCTATTCACCCTCATCATCTGATCACAAGCTTCCCCCTTGGACACGCTGATAACTGGCGCAGCCGGTAGGATGTACTACCACACTATAATCGTTTATTTGTAAGTAAGAGAAAATTCTTTGTGAGAAATGAAACCAAGTATACTTAAATGTCGACTAAAGAAAAGTGATTAAAAAGAAACCCGTACAAATTAATGTTGTGATACGCTAAATGTAACTTAACCATACACATCAATATACACGTTGTAGTTTCCATTCAATGAATATAAACGTGAGTGCTGCCACGGCGACATGAGATCAAACCATGATAATCATGTCACCGTTACGCATACACCCTGGCGGCAGCATCAAAATACTCGCTTGCAAACGACACTGTACAATGTAATCACAGCAGCGCGAAATCAAACGATGATCGTCGCGATGCTGTGCTAAATACAAACGTACGCCAAAAGCCTTTTATACACATATTTACACATAATTTGACACAACGTACTCATGCACCACGTTCCCGCGTCAATGGGGAATCAAACGCTGATCACCACACTGACGACGAGTACGTATACATGCAATGTGGTTTATCATATTTCGAAACAAACAAAGTCTCATTCGGCATATCATGACAACAACAAGGCCGCATGTGTGATTGCATACCCATGTCCAGGGAGTCGAAACAAAGAGTGAATGCTTGAGTATCGTCAAGATATCTCGCCTTTTCGCTCCCCTGCGAAGTGCCGCTATATTTATGAAAACACACTCCAAATAGTAAAAACAACAAAAAAAAAAAAAAAAGAGAAAAAAGGGGGTCGACATACAAGTATACTTTGTTCTTTTCGTAATATAATTTTACACATACACAAATATTAACACTCGTAACATTACAGAGCATAGAAAAAAAGGGGACGTATATACAAACGTACACACAAATCAGTAAATACACACAAAATTCAAAGTACTTACCCATACACAGGTGGAAATATATCATTACATTTAAAAATATTTTAAAATAAGCACACTATCTACGTTTAAATACTCTATATACACATACACCCACACTTAAATAAGAACACAAATTACATTTAACTACACTATATACAAACACATACTTAAATAAGTATATGATTTACATCTAAATACGTTATATATATACATACTTATATAAGTACACCATACTTGAGATACATTATAGGCACACTCACGTATTTCCCTGAGGTAGAAAACTTGTTCATTGTTTTCCGGTCATATACGACAAATCGAGAGACTTAAAATTTAATGTCAAAAAAGCTGGTCTATAATCTAAGGAGGACTATGCGTTCCGTTGTCGCACCCTTCCTCTGCACCCTACTAAACGTTCTGACCCTCTTCCCACGATTTCAGAAGAACCTAGATCAATTCCCCACCAAAAACTTACAATGGACTCAGGTAATGGTTCTAATCACCCCACTCCACCTCTCTTAACACCCACTGTCAGTAGATTTGGCTCGGTAATCTCAACGACTTTCAAGCCTAAAGACATTATGGCTTTCGTTGAGCATTTGCCAACATTTGACGGCACTCCCCGCCAACTAGGCAGATATATTACTAGCGTAGAAGAAATTCAAGTGCTATTAAGGGGGGCAGATCAAACGCCATACGGCCTACTTACCTTGAGGACCATTAGAAACAAAATAATCGATAGAGCCGACGAAGCCCTAGAGCTCGCAAATACCCATTTGGTTTGGGACGAGATAAAAAACAACCTCATTCGACTCTATTCGAGCAAGAAAAGCGAGGCCAACTTGCTAAGTGAGCTTAGCACATTTTCTGACAACCAGACTTTGGGCCAACTGTTCTTTGGAATATCAAAAGTGAGAAGATAACTCTTCTCCATACTCAAGAATAGCAAGCACAACAACACCGTTATAGACGCCAAGAAAGTTGTCTATAACGAAGTGTGTCTCAACGCTTTTATCACAGGTTTGAGAGAACCTCTCAAGACGTTCGTCAGGCTTAAGTCCCATTCTACTCTCGAACAGGCATACGAGCAATGCCAAATAGAACAGACCTTGTATAGGGCACAAAACAATCGGTCAGTCTTCGACTAGCTCTTGTCGAACGCGGATGTAAAATCTTCTATTCTCTCTGAGAACATTTTGGTGTACATTAAATATTTTCTGTTTTCTTCTTTAATTGTGATATTCGCAAAAAACTACAATCAAACGTTCAAGTGATGCAATTGGCGATGCTGAAGCACCTGCCGTTGAAAAAATGCGTACTAAAAGGAATAAACCACTAGTGGAGCGCCAGAACGAACGGGGCTCCAAGCAATTTACAAATTATTTTCGTCCACTACAAACTTTAGACGATGATAATGATGATAAACCTATTGAAACGGACACACTTGATGAAATAATAATCAAACCACCTCCTATAACATTAATTAAACAAAATACAAAATTTGTACACGAGCTAATGGCTAAAATTAAAACTGATGATTACTTTATTAAAACCATCTCAATTGGAATTAAAATATTTTTACCAAATATGGACTGTTTCAATGCAGCTTGTAACCAACTCAAGGAACATAACTGTGAGTTCTACACGTACGATACTAGATCAAACAAGCCATACAAAGCCATTTTATCCGGGCTGGATAAACTACCAATTGAAACTGTCAAATCCATGCTACAAAACCTAGGATTACAATGCACCGAAGTCAAAATTGTGGAAAAGAAAACTAAGTCTGATCATGAATTATTACTGTACATTGTTTATTTCGTAAACAAAAGTATCACAGTAAAGGAACTGCGCAAAAACTTTATGTATGTCAACCACACTAAAGTACGCTGGGAGTATAAAGTGAAATTGCAGAATAAAATTACTCAATGCTACAATTGCCAACTATTTGGACATGGATCAAATAATTGTTCAGTTAAAACATCATGTGCCCATTGTGCTGGATCACACCAGACTGCCGTATGTATGGACGTAAACAACAAAAAATGCGCTAACTGTAAAGGCGACCATCCATCGACAGAACTGACATGCCCATGCCGAATTTCTTATCTCAATTTACTTTCCAAACGCTCATCACAACGCATTGGAAGAAATAACTTGGAAGCTCATGGAATGAGGAATTCTAAGCAACACATCGCTCCATCTGCTCTCTTTGGAAATCAACCCCAGATCTCATTGCCTACTCAAACTAAGAGAGTGCAACAACTCAACTTTGGTAGCTATAGTAATGCACTCACCAATATTCATACTTTGCCTAATCCCAAAGCAAATATCACAAATGAAACTAATCTCTTTTCATGTGAAGAGATAAATTCTCTTTTGTCTGAATTAATAACAAGATTTAATGAATGCTCCAATAAGGGAGAGCAATTTCAAGTAATTTCTCAGTTAGCGATTAAGTATGTTTACACAAACAAATAATTTTATTGATAATTTGAATATTATGGCATGGAATGCTCGTGCCGTTAGAAACAAACGTATAGAACTGATCAAGTTCTTAGAAAATAATCACATTCACATAGCACTTATAAATGAAACGTGGCTGACTCATAGTGACCGTTTTAATATACCCGAATACACTATATACAGAAATGACAGGAAGGAAAGTAGGGGAGGCGGCGTTGCCATTGCAGTTAGTAACACATTGATACATGAACAAATACCCTGCATTAAAAGTCATGTTATTGAAAATGTAGGTATACAAATCAACACTGACTCTAATTCCAGTCTAAAAATTTACTCTATTTACTTTGCTGGAAATACTTCAAAATGTATTCCTAGTTCATGTGATTTATCTTGGGACCATAATCATTTAAAAAGTTTGTATAGATCTGATCTCCTTAAGATCTCACAAATAAATGGAAATTTTCTAATTTGCGGGGACTTCAACTCGCGCCACAGCGCATGGAAGTGTACCCGAGCCAATGGTTGGGGCAAAATTCTCAATGAACTTTCAGATCTGGGAAAATTCAGTATTTTGTACCCTACGCAACCCACATATATTCCGCATAACCATAAAGCAAAAGCATCAACATTGGACCTATGCCTCACTAATATCCCTAACCAGCTGGCTAATCCAGCAGTAATGCAAGAGCTTTCCTCTGATCACCTACCAGTGGTTATTAAATACTCTACAAATTTTATGCGCAATGTAAAAACATATCCGATTTTGGGAAGGGCAAATTGGGCGCTTTTTAAGAGAATTATAAATGAAAGGCTGATGGTTGAAGAGGTGGTTGTCAACTGCTCACAGATATCGACTTTGGATATTGATAATTTAATCGGCTCTTTCACTAGAGTAATCAATTATGCCTTTCTTAAAGCAGTCCCTCATAAACCTATACATCACTCCAAGCTTACACTCCCTGTACATATAACTGAATTATTTAAAACAAGAAATATTATCCAAAGACAATGGTTTAGGTCACGTCATCCATTATTAAAATCAAGATGTGATCATTTAAATTACATCATACGAAAAGAGCTTTTCATTTATAATAATGCAAAATGGAACAATAAACTTCAAAAGCTGGATAAATGCAGCAAACCCTTTTGGAATATAACCAAAGCAATTAAAAAAAGAAAACAAATTGTTCCGTGTCTAAGTAAAGCTGATGAAATATACGCTTCTGGAAAAGAAAAAGCGAATATTCTTGCTGATGTCTTTCAACTGAAGCATAATCTGACACATTCATATTCAAACCAAAATACAATTGACCAAGTCAAAATATCTTTACAATCTATAGCTGAAACCCCAAACAACATCGCAGAAATTTGTAGAGTCACTTATCCAGAGGTTTTTTCAATTGTAAAAGCTCTCCATACTAGAAAATCTCCTGGAATTGATGGAATACCTAATATATCCTTGAAAAACCTTCCTACAAGCGCCATTAATCATATTGTTAACATTGCCAATCACTGTCTTCAGGCAGGCTATTTCCCACGGGATTGGAAGATAGCAAAAATAGTTCCAATTCTCAAACCAGGAAAACCTCCTGATAACCCTGAAAGCTACCGACCAATAAGCCTATTAAGCGGATTGTCCAAGATTCTGGAAAAATTAATTAAATTGAGATTGGTGAAATTTTTGGACATACACAACACACTACCAACGGTACAGTATGGTTTTAGAAATGGTCTAAATACCATACTGCCGACCTTAAAACTAAGAAATTATATTAAAGAAAGTATCCAATCCAAACAATCTGTAGGGCTGGTTACACTTGATATTGAGGCTGCATTTGATACTGTATGGCATGACGGACTGTTGCACAAACTAAAGATGATTGGAACTCCCATATACCTCATTAAAATAGTTCAAAATTTTTTGACACATCGATACTTTAGCGTTAATTTGGACAGTAGTCAATCTGCTAGACGAATTTTAAATGCAGGTGTGCCACAGGGTTCTGTCTTAGGACCTACATTGTTTAATATTTTTACACACGATATTCCACAAGCTACAAACTGTGTACTTTCACTGTTTGCTGACGACGCCGCTGTCTACAGTGCTGGTTTCTCGTACAGCGAGATAAATCAATCCATGCAGAGTTACTTAAATGAATTAGACATATATTACAAAAAATGGAAAATTAAAATTAACCCTAATAAAACGAATGCTATATTTTTTACAAAAAGAAGGAAACCTCGTTATCTTCCTGATAGACAGTTGCGAATACTAGACTCTCCAATACAATGGGTTGACAACATTCGATATTTGGGTATAATTTTTGATAAAAAACTAACATTTAAATACCACATCAACAACACAATTATGAAAGTTAATAAAATTATTTGCACACTGTACCCTCTAATAAATCGTAAATCTAAATTATCAATATCCAATAAGATCATAATTTTTAAAACAATTTTTAATCCAATATTAATGTATGGGTCACCTGTTTGGGGTAGATGTGCTCAAACTCATATCAAAAAACTTCAAATATGCCAAAACAAGCTGTTAAAATTAATAATGAACTTACCTTATTACACAAACACTAAGTACCTACATATAAAAGCAGGTGTACAAAAAGTTCAACAAAAAATACAATATTAACAATCTTTTGTTTCAAGTCTTAGTTTTTAAGTTAGTTGTAAGTCAATTAAGGTTTTTCTTCTCCCTTGTTTTCCTTAATAAATAATAAATATTGTTATACAAAAAACTAAAAACAGGTCAACTAGACATAATTAATAAATATTTCAGATGAAAGCCTTAGCTAAACACTGTAAATACCTAATTATACCATTAGCTTTAATGAAATGTACATATATATATAAGGGATAAAGCACAAATAAATTAAATTAAAAAAAAACAATCGGTCCAATAGAACAGAACAGAGATCCAATGAATCGGATGGTAGAAATCTACGAAATAATAACGACAATAACAACCGCAATGGACGAAACGACCGAAACGACCGTAGAGGACCATATTCTAATTCTAATCAGGACAGATCATCTAACTCGTACAACCGTACACCTTAACAATAACCAAGCCAGTACTTCAAACCCCTTCCGAACATCGTCGCATAGGCTGAACAACATAGAGGAGAACCCTCAACCCAACCCGAATTTTCAGAAACCCGCCTCGGAAGGACAACTGGGTACATAAGTCCGGCCACACACAGTCCCTCTCTTCCTTTCATTAGAATCAAACTACCCCATACAAACCCCATGAAATTCTTGATTGACACAGGCTCTACACACTCCTTTATCAACCCAAAATACGTGGATTCTCAACACTGTGCGACCAAAGACCCTAGAATAACAAGATGCGTAACGCCATACGATTTTTTGGCACACGATTTTTTGGCCGTGGCTCTAGAGGTGGCTCCAGGCTCTCTCGAATTTTTGTTAGAGAGCGAGAGAGCGAAGAGCGCTACAGCGAACAGCTCTTTTCAACGCACAAAGTGATAGCAGACAACTATATGTGTGCACACGTATGCTCATGCATTGTAAATTTGACAAAATATGCCCTTCACCTTAGAAGTTCTTTGACTTTAAATCTATATTATTTTTGATCAATTGGCGAAAAATTCTTGTTTTGCATTGCCTTAACGTTATTATTATTTGAAAATAGATTAGAAATAGTCAAATCTATGTACATATTATCACAAAAATAAATTTCAAAAATGACTTTATATAAGAATATTTGTCATTAGAGTATTCATCTTGCGGCGTGTGAAAAATTAATAAGGCAATGATTGTTGGCCGTTACGCATCTTGTTATTCTAGTGTCTTTGGTGCGACCTTACCAAACGCCTATAATACTTAAAACGGCCTTAAATAATTTTACAATCCACCAACATGTATCTATACCGTTCCCACCCGAATTTCAAATCACGGGCGAAATGACCACCTTGACCCTTGACGGCTTGATAGGGATGGACTTATTATCTTACTCAAAAACAGAAATAGATTTGCCTAACTTAAAACTAAAAACCCCAAGTACCACTATACCCTTATGGATCCATAGTAACTTAACTTCGAACATATTTAATATCTCTGGACACACAAAAGTTGTCTTGCCTCTACCCGTAGAAATCAAACAGGGCGATTTCTACACCAACTCAATTTCAATCAATGATGATTTAATAATATCAGACGGCATTTATAGCTCCCAAGATAATACTGCCAATTTCGTTATCACAAACTACAGCGAGGTAGATCAGTTGCTGTACCTCGAAAACCCGATAGAAGGTACGCCATACTCCACAGTCGAACTTTTCAATATCAGTTTAGATCAGTTACAACCCCAAGATTCCGCAACATCTCTACAAGCCCTTTATACCGAAAACCTATCCTCTGAAGAGAAACAAGGTTTACTTTCACTTTGCAAGAAGTATTTAGATATCTTCTACAACGAAGACAAACCACTTACCTTCACCAACAAAATTACACACGCCATCAAAACTACAGACGAGATCCCCATTCATACAAAATCCTATAGGTACCCCTACATCCACAAAGAGGAAGTTAAAAAGCAAATAGAATCAATGCTAAACCAAGATATCATCAAATCTAGCTATTCTCCATGGAGCGCCCCTGTTTGGGTAGTCCCTGAAAAATTCACTCCTACAGGAGAACAAAAATGGCGTCTTGTTATCGATTATAGAAAACTCAATGGAAAAACTATATCTGACAAGTATCACATCCTAATATTGCAGACATTTTAGACAGATTGGGCAAAGCTAGATTGGACTTGATTGGTGGACTAGACACACGAGGACGTGTGAAAGGTCAGGAAGGCCGTGTCGGAGCGCAACTCTTCGCATTCTAGGATTCTTTCTGTGAATTCACATGCTGATGAAATTGTAATATATGCGCCATACGATTTTTTTGCATACGCTTTTTTCGCCGTGGCTTTAGAGGTGGCTCCAGGATCTCTCGAATTTTTGTTCGAGAGCGAGAGAGCGGAGAGCGCTACAGCGAACAGCTCTTTTCTACACATACAATGATAGCAGACAACTGTATGTGTGCACACGTATGCTCATGCATTGTAAATTTGACAAAATATGCCCTTCAATTTAGAAGTTCTTGGACTTTAAACCTATATTATTTTTGATCAATTGCCACCATGCAAAAATTCTTCTTTTGCATTGCCTTAAAGTTATTATTATTTAAATAAAGCTTAGAAATAGTAATAGCCAAATCATAATATTACAAAATAAATTTCAAAAATGACTATATTAGAATAATTCTCATTAGAGTATTTAGCTTGCGACGTATGAAAAATTAATAAGGCAATGATTGTTGAGTGCTTGTGTCCGCACATCTCGCCTCAAGATATGACTTTTGCTATTTTCATTTATTTATTTATTTATTTGCTACTACGTATAATTGTTATGAAATATTTATATAGTTTTTTAATTGAGCCGAACAAATGATCCGTATTTAAACTAAGATCAACGCTGAAAGTTAAATAGTTTTTATTTTTCAAGTCGAACAAATGATCCGTATTTAAACTAGGATCAACTCCGAAATAAATTAAACACTGAATTCGGTTTCGAAATTCGGTTTTGGTTTTTATTAAATATCGGTTTAAGACTTATTGAACTTTACGGTATAACTTTCAACTTAAGACTGATTTCAAATGTGAGTGAGATTGAGAAGGGGCCTCTATGGGTTACAGAAATAAAGAATAGGAAAAAAACGGAATATCTCCCAAGGTTGTGAAGTGAAGTAATAACGATCGACACGCAGATAACGCAGAAAATAGCTTTAAACGGTAAAATCATGTGATGTTCTTGGATGTTTACGTTGAGGAGAGCCTCAGAGAGAGCAGACGAAACTGCTAGGTCAGGCTTGGGAATCCGTTTACAAGAGCGGCCCAGTTTGGGTGGCGCGAATATTCAATTAACTGAGCGTGATGAGTTGGCGTGAATACGTCACTATATATATATATTTTTTTTTCGCACTGGTCCCATAAAACAGAGAACAGAAACGAGGAAATGAATATAATGTAAAATAAATTTTATTAAAAAGTATTAAATATTAGTGTTAATAGGATCTAATTATGTTATCAAAAAGTTAATATTGATTGCTATTGAAAATACAAAAGTTACACTTATGCAGAGATGCGTGTATGTGGAGAGTGATGAGATTGGGAGGATCATGTAAGAGAGAACGCGCTCTATTATTGTTATCTTGGTACTCTGTCATCGTTGCCTGTTACATGCATGTTAGAGAGTAATCGTCCCATTCGCTTGCAGACAACGAGAGAGTGTAGTTCTATCGGTTGCTTAAATAAAATTATTAGTGAATAGTTAAAACAATGAAAGTGTTTCACTATTTGGTTGATGGGCTGGCTTATAATATACATACTTAAACGTATTATATTATATTAAATTCAATAATTGCTTTAAGAGCGTCCGAGAGTCAAGACTACAGATAATAGGATAAAGTCTATTATAGTCAGAACATAATACTCTGTAAGGGTCATGCAACTCATAGTTAGATCTACAATGATTTAAGATAAGGGGTATATAGTTTCCAGTAAATGTACTTGGAACCGAGAAGTTAAGCCGACTAATCAAGTCGGAAACCGAGGAGTTAAGCCGACTAAACAAGTAGGGACTCTCAACATCCCCACGAATAAGCTTACAAATAAAGACTGTTCCAAGCATAGTTCTACGGTTAGCTAGGGACGGTAAATTAATTAAAAGTAATCTACTGGAATAAGGAGGTAATATATGGTTTGCATCCCAATTTAGGCGCCGCAAGTCAAAAAGTAAGAAGTTTTTTTGGACCGATTCAATGCGGTCCGAGTTGACTACGTATTGTGGACTCCAAACAGGTGATCCGTACTCGAGAATTGGACGGACAAACGAAATAAATAAGGTTTTAGTCAAGTAAGGATCATTAAATTCCTTAGACCACCTTTTTATAAAACCAAGCACACCCCTGGCCTTATTGACAATAGTCGAAATATGGTCAGAAAAGTTTAGTTTAGGGTCCAGAAGAACACCAAGATTATCAACCCGTGTTATTCTGTCCAAAGGGCACCCACTTAGAGTGTAAGTCGTGCGTATTGGGTTGACACGACAAAAGGTCATAACTTTATACTTGGAGCCTTTTAAGTCTAATACGTTATCACGGCACCATATTTGAAATCTGTTTAGATCGGATTGTAAGTCCAAATGGCACGAAATGTCCTTGTGCTGGAGGAATAATTTAACATCGTCTGCGTACATAAGTACACGCGAATGTTTTATTACTAAGGGGAGGTAGTTAATGAATAAGGTAAAAAGAAGCGGGCCAAGATGGCTCCCTTGTGGGACACCGGTTGTGACTCGGAGAATACAAGATAAAGAATTTATAAAGAGGACTTGTTGCGTCCTGGCATTCAGATAGCTTGAAAATTGGATTTCAGAAGATCAACAATCTAAAAGATCAAGTTTTCTTACTAGAAGGTAATGATTAACAGAGTCAAATGCTTTACTAAAGTCAGTGTAGATGACATCTGTTTGAAGATTTTTTTTGAAACCCTGTATTACGAATCAAGTTAGCTCTAAGAGGTTAGTGGTTGTTGATCTGCGTTTCATAAAACCGCGCTGACACGGTAATTTGCCGATATTTTTTTTGATAGATCTAACAAAATTAACTATCAGGGCTTAGTGGATTTCAGGAAACAAGCGCTGGAAAAAGTTAGACGGCTCATCCAACGAAAACAGACCTTGTCGAACTTACATTCAAATAAAACTAGACATGATAAGGGGGACAGGATGTATGTGGCCAATAAGCAAATATAAACAAAAGAAAAGTTACGATATAGGGTCAAGGAGGTGGCCAGAAAGGATAAGCAACGTGGAATGTGTTCAATAAAGCTGCCTGGTGGGTTGTGTGACGATCCTTACCTTAGTGGGCGTGTTATAGGGCTGCATTATAGGCTGCGTATATAGGGCTGAAGTTAACGAAGTGAATTCGGCTCGTTTGCAAATGATCGTGCATTTAAACGCGCTCGCTGCCCACTTTAATTCATTCAATTCGAACGGCACATTTTGAAACAAATTACGTGAAGTCCGAGTAAAGTGAATAGGCGATTCAAATGTCTTGTCTGCGTATTAGTTTCAATAAAAGACAGTTATGGTATGCTGAGTTCGTGTTTTTATATTATTATTTATTATTACTTAAATGATTATACATTATATTCTTATTTTATAGATATACTCATATTTAATTTTCAATACTATTATGAAGAAACATTATTTAATTAATATTCTCTGAATTTAGAGAGATGGCAGAACGTTTGTCTGTTATTAAATTTCGAGCGTCGGAAAATGCTCTCTCAGAGGCAGCGCTAGTTGCTGGTATGCAAAAATTTGCAACTGGCTTTATATAAGTTTGGGAACATATTTTTATGATCGTTCCACCAAGCCAGACAGTTAAATCCGTCAACATATATAACATTTGTATTAATAAACATATTAACTTCTTGATCGAATTGATCACTGCTATTGCTATCATTTGGTTTTTCGATGGAGTCGTCAAATGTATCATCATGCGCTGGTATGTTTTCTTTTTTTTCCATTTCGAGATTTTCAAATTAAAAACGGAACAAGAATTCTTTGCAATTCTCAATAATTTTTTTTTCTGCTGCAGAAAATATGATTAACTTATTTGTGGGTGGAAATATTGTTGAAGTAAAGCAATTTTGTGCAATTTGTCTGTTGGAGGAGAGTTGACTTTATATTGGAGACAAGGTCACTATCCGGCAAGTCAGGTTCACAGGCCTTTTTTAATTTGTTGATGTATGGTATTGTGAAATGAATTGTAGGAAATTGGCTGCTTTCAAAGTTATTTTATACATCGGTAAATGTTTCAAGAACTCGTGTGATACCTGTAAGCTCGCTTATAGAAATGCATTCTATCCTATCTATTTGTTTTTTTTTTTTCTAAATGTTGGAAATCTCAATCCAATTTTCCTCTATAGATTTCAATAAAAAGAAAACTGTGTTCCATCGTCGCATTAAAAAGAATTGATACTGACTTCTTAAAAAACTGAACCAATTTACTTCATCTATCAACCATTTTAGGAAATTCTATAGTTTTTCTTACCGTTGCCTCTACAACGTTGTGCAATAAATGATTGCCGCGGTGAATATGGTCGTATCCTTGGAAAGCCGCAATCATGTTAGAACCTCTATACGTAACAATCACAGGCTGGTCTTCATCAAGGTTTGGTACTATATATATAATAATTAGCATTAATCATTTTGTTGGTGATTGAAAAGCATTCAATTTATATTTTAATTCAATTACCTGTGCATGATTCTCCTTTCATACACTTTATTGCCAAAAGTCGGTTTAACAATATGCCCTCTCTTATATAATGTATGGTACAGGACAGATAAGAAAATCTTTAATGATTGTCTGTCAAACATCTTGAATTTTACCATTTCTGCTTTAACTGGAACAAAGCCTCTTAATATAACGATGCCACGTTCCTTGAAATTGTTGTCGAATGGGGCAAAAGATTGTCGACATCTACGTTAGCACCGTACGTTGTTTCCACTTTGATCAAGAACGTGGCAAATTCTTTGAGGGCAGTATCGCCAATCACATTAAATGGCCGACAATTCCTTACAATCCATTTCGTAGCAATTGTGGTGACTTCCGTTTTTGTTTCAGAATTAACATTGATAAGAGCTTGGCTATTTAGGCAGCTTATTATATAGCACTTATGTTTAACTAAATTAGAAGTGTGACCGGAAAATTTATAAACAATTTTACAGATCTTGCAGGCCACAAAATCTTTCATCTGCTTTCCTTCTGTATCATGTAGATATAAAAAATAGTGTAATGAACTGATTTTCTTATTTCGCTCACTACGGATTGCAGCGGCTATCTCAGAGAGTTTGCGCGTTCGTCCCACCAAATTTATGATTTGTGTGATTGCCCGACCAAGGAAAAGCAATGGGTTCATATTAAAGCCGTATATTCTACTTTGTGCGAGTATGCGGACGGGAAAAACTCCGTTACTGGTACGGGCCCACGGAATAACGGCACAAGGAGCAGAAAGAAAACCGAGGTTTTGTCACGGAGAGTGCGGCTCGAGTCCGTCTTTTCAAATTTGAGATCGTCATGGCAGCACATATTGTTCACGCCCGGGAGGTACGAGAGACCGACGTCGGGGAACAGCCCGGGGCGATATGGAGTAGGGATTCCGATTCCTATCTCCAGCTCCTTGCGTCACCACTGGTGTCGCGATCTCCATCCCCGTGGAGTATGGAGAACCCGAAAGAGATGGACCCGTTATGGAGGCGAGAGTCGCCACCACAGGCACACGTCGGCCAGGTGGTCTGCACGGTCGAGACGGGAGGGCGTCTGTGGCACCAACAGTCGGTGAATTGGACGTGGCCCGCACCGATGGAGGCCGAGGACGCGGCGGAAGCCCGTGTTTTGGGGTGGCGGAAGCGATCGGCTGGAGGACGGCGGGCCAGGAGTCACGCGATCCGCAGCTACGCGCCCGAGCAGAAGGTAAGAGGCCGGAGGAGGAGATCCCGAAGGAGGCGAACCCGAGGGAGGAGAGATATATCAGATACCAGAAAAAATATAGATATCTTTCAACAAGGGGCTATTCTCATAAATGGAAATAATATTGTAAACAATTCCCATTTAGACGGGTCAAATTTAATAACATTCAACGACACAACTATAATAAAAAATAATGTATACACCAATTTAGAAAACAAATGTAGTAAGCTAGAGGTACACAGACATAAGTTCAGTATAGCAACATAGTATATAAACATTAAGTATATAAACATTAAGTCATTGTTCGCTTTCGGGTGGCATTCTCTCTTTTTCGCAACATCGGCTCTGTAGCAACAATCATAGAGGCAGATCGCAAACGGAGAGGGAGTCAGTCGAATGCTAAAGCTGAACACGTGAAGTACCAAATAAACCAATGAGGCCAACTCCTGCGTTTGTGTTTTATTTAAATAAGAGGACTTATAGTACCCCTACATTATCAGAAGTGGGCCGATCACGAGCCAAAGAAGAAAAAAAAATGGATATAAGCAATGCATCGACGGCGCAAATAAAAGGGTGGATGAGTGAAGTAAAAGAACCAACCACGGGAACAAAAAGGGAATTGATTTTGCGTTTGAATAATTTAACAAACGAAAAGCGAAATCAATTAAAATTATTATTAAAAAGCGAGGAAGAAGATTTCTACGGAAGCAGCAATAATAATGTTCAAAAAGGAAAAAGAAATAACAGAAAAGTCGGAGAGCATAAAGACGACGAAAGTGACAGCGAAGCTGAAGATAGCAGCGAAGACGGCGATGAGAAGAGCACTGTGCGCAACAACAAAAGTAACGGCGAACATGACGACAGAAGCGGGGTACGCAGTTACAAGAACAACAGTGCAGACGGGGCCCGAGTTACCACCCCACCCCCTAAACCTCCACGCCTCTAACTCTGTCGGACACCGAACCGGGAAGACGAACAACTGGAACACCGCATCCGGCCAAACGCTGACTTCGCGTACAAAGTTGCACAGCAACATTGTCTGCGAGGAACCCGGCCGGCCAAATGCTGAAGCGGCACAAAATATGTCTCTGTTTACATTAAAAACCTATGTACTCTTAAGACCTACACACTTATGTATAACCTCAAAAACAACATTTTATACACATATTTACACATAATTTGACACAACGTACTCATGCACCACGTTCCCGCGTCAATGGGGAATCAAACGCTGATCACCACACTGACGACGAGTACGTATACATGCAATGTGGTTTATCATATTTCGAAACAAACAAAGTCTCATTCGGCATATCATGACAACAACAAGGCCGCATGTGTGATTGCATACCCATGTCCAGGGAGTCGAAACAAAGAGTGAATGCTTGAGTATCGTCAAGATATCTCGCCTTTTCGCTCCCCTGCGAAGTGCCGCTATATTTATGAAAACACACTCCAAATAGTAAAAACAACAAAAAAAAAAAAGAGAAAAAAGGGGGTCGACATACAAGTATACTTTGTTCTTTTCGTAATATAATTTTACACATAAACAAATATTAACACTCGTAACATTACAGAGCATAGAAAAAAAGGGGACGTATATACAAACGTACACACAAATCAGTAAATACACACAAAATTCAAAGTACTTACCCATACACAGGTGGAAATATATCATTACATTTAAAAATATTTTAAAATAAGCACACTATCTACGTTTAAATACTCTATATACACATACACCCACACTTAAATAAGAACACAAATTACATTTAACTACACTATATACAAACACATACTTAAATAAGTATATGATTTACATCTAAATACGTTATATATATACATACTTATATAAGTACACCATACTTGAGATACATTATAGGCACACTCACGTATTTCCCTGAGGTAGAAAACTTGTTCATTGTTTTCCGGTCATATACGACAAATCGAGAGACTTAAAATTTAATGTCAAAAAAGCTGGTCTATAATCTAAGGAGGACTATGCGTTCCGTTGTCGCACCCTTCCTCTGCACCCTACTAAACGTTCTGACCCTCTTCCCACGATTTCAGAAGAACCTAGATCAATTCCCCACCAAAAACTTACAATGGACTCAGGTAATGGTTCTAATCACCCCACTCCACCTCTCTTAACACCCACTGTCAGTAGATTTGGCTCGGTAATCTCAACGACTTTCAAGCCTAAAGACATTATGGCTTTCGTTGAGCATTTGCCAACATTTGACGGCACTCCCCGCCAACTAGGCAGATATATTACTAGCGTAGAAGAAATTCAAGTGCTATTAAGGGGGGCAGATCAAACGCCATACGGCCTACTTACCTTGAGGACCATTAGAAACAAAATAATCGATAGAGCCGACGAAGCCCTAGAGCTCGCAAATACCCATTTGGTTTGGGACGAGATAAAAAACAACCTCATTCGACTCTATTCGAGCAAGAAAAGCGAGGCCAACTTGCTAAGTGAGCTTAGCACATTTTCTGACAACCAGACTTTGGGCCAACTGTTCTTTGGAATATCAAAAGTGAGAAGATAACTCTTCTCCATACTCAAGAATAGCAAGCACAACAACACCGTTATAGACGCCAAGAAAGTTGTCTATAACGAAGTGTGTCTCAACGCTTTTATCACAGGTTTGAGAGAACCTCTCAAGACGTTCGTCAGGCTTAAGTCCCATTCTACTCTCGAACAGGCATACGAGCAATGCCAAATAAAACAGACCTTGTATAGGGCACAAAACAATCGGTCCAATAGAACAGAACAGAGATCCAATGAATCGGATGGTAGAAATCTACGAAATAATAACGACAATAACAACCGCAATGGACGAAACGACCGAAACGACCGTAGAGGACCATATTCTAATTCTAATCAGGACAGATCATCTAACTCGTACAACCGTACACCTTAACAATAACCAAGCCAGTACTTCAAACCCCTTCCGAACATCGTCGCATAGGCTGAACAACATAGAGGAGAACCCTCAACCCAACCCGAATTTTCAGAAACCCGCCTCGGAAGGACAACTGGGTACATAAGTCCGGCCACACACAGTCCCTCTCTTCCTTTCATTAGAATCAAACTACCCCATACAAACCCCATGAAATTCTTGATTGACACAGGCTCTACACACTCCTTTATCAACCCAAAATACGTGGATTCTCAACACTGTGCGACCAAAGACCCTAGAATAACAAGATGCGTAACGCCATACGATTTTTTGGCCCACGATTTTTTGGCCGTGGCTCTAGAGGTGGCTCCAGGCTCTCTCGAATTTTTGTTAGAGAGCGAGAGAGCGAAGAGCGCTACAGCGAACAGCTCTTTTCAACGCACAAAGTGATAGCAGACAACTGTATGTGTGCACACGTATGCTCATGCATTGTAAATTTGACAAAATATGCCCTTCACCTTAGAAGTTCTTTGACTTTAAATCTATATTATTTTTGATCAATTGGCGAAAAATTCTTGTTTTGCATTGCCTTAACGTTATTATTATTTGAAAATAGATTAGAAATAGTCAAATCTATGTACATATTATCACAAAAATAAATTTCAAAAATGACTTTATATAAGAATATTTGTCATTAGAGTATTCATCTTGCGGCGTGTGAAAAATTAATAAGGCAATGATTGTTGAGTGCTTGTGTCCGCACTTCGTGCCTCAAGATATGAACAAAGCAAAGACACTAGAATAATTCTAGTGTCTTTGATATTACTTTTGCAATAAACAGTTATCATATTTAATTTTTTAATTTCGCTTTTAAAAAATTGTCAGATGAGAGACAAATTAGAATTAAACTTAAATATAAATGTGTAAACGGTAGCTAATTCGAGCGGCGATTTTAACAAACAAATTTAAAAAGCTTTAAAATTATAATAGTCAAGGCGCGAATTTTTAAATTTTTTTTTATTTTATCATATTGCTAGGAAATTGGCAAAAACTACCCTAATATGTACCATGTAAATTCGTTTCTTCGATCAGAATTGATTTCGGCCCGAAAATCGTCTTCCAGAACAACACGCACACTTATACGCGTTTTCGTCTCTTGTTTTTACTCACACAAGCAAGCAAATTATATTTTTAGATTTCTTACGCTCTCAGCGGGAGTGAGCGGAAAGAGAGTAATTTTGGCCGTCACCAAAAAAGTGGCTGCATAGTGCCAAACCAATGTATGGCCGTTACGCATCTTGTTATTCTAGTGTCTTTGGTGCGACCTTACCAAACGCCTATAATACTTAAAACGGCCTTAAATAATTTTACAATCCACCAACATGTATCTATACCGTTCCCACCCGAATTTCAAATCACGGGCGAAATGACCACCTTGACCCTTGACGGCTTGATAGGGATGGACTTATTATCTTACTCAAAAACAGAAATAGATTTGCCTAACTTAAAACTAAAAACCCCAAGTACCACTATACCCTTATGGATCCATAGTAACTTAACTTCGAACATATTTAATATCTCTGGACACACAAAAGTTGTCTTGCCTCTACCCGTAGAAATCAAACAGGGCGATTTCTACACCAACTCAATTTCAATCAATGATGATTTAATAATATCAGACGGCATTTATAGCTCCCAAGATAATACTGCCAATTTCGTTATCACAAACTACAGCGAGGTAGATCAGTTGCTGTACCTCGAAAATCCGATAGAAGGTACGCCATACTCCACAGTCGAACTTTTCAATATCAGTTTAGATCAGTTACAACCCCAAGATTCCGCAACATCTCTACAAGCCCTTTATACCGAAAACCTATCCTCTGAAGAGAAACAAGGTTTACTTTCACTTTGCAAGAAGTATTTAGATATCTTCTACAACGAAGACAAACCACTTACCTTCACCAACAAAATTACACACGCCATCAAAACTACAGACGAGATCCCCATTCATACAAAATCCTATAGGTACCCCTACATCCACAAAGAGGAAGTTAAAAAGCAAATAGAATCAATGCTAAACCAAGATATCATCAAATCTAGCTATTCTCCATGGAGCGCCCCTGTTTGGGTAGTCCCTGAAAAATTCACTCCTACAGGAGAACAAAAATGGCGTCTTGTTATCGATTATAGAAAACTCAATGGAAAAACTATATCTGACAAGTATCACATCCTAACATTGCAGACATTTTAGACAGATTGGGCAAAGCTAGATACTTTTCTATACTTGATCTTGCAAGTGGATTTCACCAGATAGAAATGAACCCTGATGATATACCCAAAACTGCATTTACAGTAGAAGGAGGTCATTACGAGTTCGTTAGAATGCCGTTTGGCCTCAAAAATTCTCCACCCACCTTCTAAAGGGTGATGGACAATATTTTCGGGGACCTCATCGGAACCGTCTGCCTAGTCTATTTAGACGATATAATAATCTACTCAACTTCTTTACAAGAACACCTTATACACTTGAAAACTATTTTTGGAAGACTTAGGTCTGCTAACTTTAAAGTACAACTAACCAAGTCCAATTTCCTCAGGAAGGAGACGGAATTCCTTGGCCATATCGTCTCACAAGAAGGTGTGAAACCTAACCCCAACAAAATCGAAGCCATAAAGAATTTTCCATGTCCTCATAGCAAAAAAACAATTAAGTCTTTTCTCGGTTTGTTAGGCTACTACAGGAAATTCATTAGGGATTTTGCAAGACTAGTTCCATTACCCATAAATAACACTTAATTTATAATTACCCCAAACTACTTAGCCTATAACACTAATAATAAGAAATATCATATGACACGGAAATGCCCTAAGCTGGGTGGCACATTCTTGTGCGACGAGGACTTTGTTATCGACACTCCGCAAAATAATACATGCCTGACAAATCTTCTAAACGGCAAAAATAGTTCCTGCAATGTGCGAGAAACCGGTCCTGTAACTGATATCTTCGAAGCAGAGAGAGGTTACATCTTCGTGTTCAATGTAAACAACATGAAAATATCACTAACTAATGGCTCTGAGCTGTCCATAACGCGGTCGGCCATCATCAGATATACAAACGAAACGATACAGATGAACGGTATCGATTACGACAACACGACTGAGACCTTTCCCGAACAACTGGATTTTGCCCTTCCCCCTATGCACGAAATGACCAGGAATACCACTATTACGGTACTAAGCCTGGAGAAACTTCATCTCGAAGCCGCTCAAACAAAGAGTAAAATCCTGGCCGTCCATCACAATACCATACGACATACCTGGACTTGGTAATAATCTTATGGCTACACCGACGAACGAAGCACATCGTCCACGTCTATGAAGATCATCGGCCGCCAATCTACGCGCCATCCATACCTTCACTATGGCCATCGCTTTGAACTGGGGAGGGAGGAGTTACCACCACACCCCCTAAACCTCCACGCCTCTAACTCTGTCGGACACCGAACCGGGAAGACGAACAACTGGAACACCGCATCCGGCCAAACGCTGACTTCGCGTACAAAGTTGCACAGCAACATTGTCTGCGAGGAACCCGGCCGGCCGAATGCTGAAGCGGCACAAAATATGTCTCTGTTTACATTAAAAATCTATGTACTCTTAAGACCTACACACTTATGTATAAACTCAAAAACGAAGTAACGGAGAGCTAGAGGAGACTTCTCCAAAACAATAAAATTCACTCTGATTTAAACTCCAACGAAAGCAATTATTTAAATTCTGAAACTCAACTTATAACTAAAAAGATACATACTTTCTCAACATCGGAATCCAACGTCGGATCTATTCACCCTCATCATCTGATCACAAGCTTCCCCCTTGGACACGCTGATAACTCCCGCAACAACAACAGCGGCGACGGGAATAGCGACGAAAACGAAGTTTGCGGAGCGAAGACGGCGACGAAGATGGCGGCGGTGAGAAAAGCAACAAAGAATGTGGCGAGAATAAACGAAATACAGTGGGACAAGCTGTGCAAAATATGGATTTATTATTGCGTATGCCAACCGATGCAGTAAATGAATTTTCGGGAGATACATGTGCGCGCAAATGGATCTTACAGGTGAAAAATATAGCCAGCGTTTATGGAAAAAATGAACCGTGTATAAAGATGTTGATCGTCAGTTCAGTAAGATAAAAGGAAAAGCATGCATGTGGTTGCGTGCAGATTCAGAACGTGTATTGCTACCAACGGAGCAGTTGGCGGCTGAGCTGATATCAATGTTTGGTGAGAGGAAGTCGAAGTTAGAAACAAGGCGAAAATTTGAGGAACGAAAATGGACAGCGGGCGAAAGCTTTGTTGCTTATACAGACGATAAGATGATGCTTGCACATTTAATAAAAATGGATGAGGATGAATTGGTGGCGCTCCTCATTGAAGGTATTCAGAATCAAATGCTACGTAACCAAGCCCGTATCCAATGCTTTGAAGATATCCAGCACATAAAGAAGGCATTTGCGGAAGTGAAACTACCGAAAGTGGATGAAGCAGACAAGAAGGTGGCATCGGTGAACAATAATAGCAGCACACTCTTGCGTTGTTTCAATTGTAATTCGAAGGGACACTGGGCCACAGAGTGCAGGAAGCCAAAGCGCGAAAAATGGTCATGCTATGCCTGTGGTGAGATGGGGCACTTTGCAGCAAAGTGCCTGAAAAACAAGAATGGGGATGAAAACAATTACGTAAGATATTTTGAAATTAATTTTATGAACAATTCTAAATCAAAATTTATTACAGCATGCTTCATAGACACGGGAAGTCCCATTTCGTTCAAAAAAAAAATAGTAAAGTACCTAAAGATGTTATTGAAGTACCAGTTTTAAGTTCATTTTACGGATTAAACAAAAGTCCCTTGAAAACATATGGAAAAATATTGTGTTACATTATGAAAAATTTGAATTAAATACACTTTAATTTAATAATGGTGGCAAACGAGTCTATGAGTCATTATGTAGTATTGGGAAGGGATTTTATGGAAGCATGCAATTTAATCTTGGATCTGGACACCTTGAAAATGATTACAGTGGATAAAATTGAAAGTCGATGTAAGAAAAGCGATAAAATGTTAGAAGAAGCAAATATGTACAACAATAGTAAAACAGTTAGCGATAGTGTTAGTCAAGGTAGTAGTAAAAGTCATATGATTAGTGACAAGGTTAAAAATAAATTAGAGAAAGCTGTCAATGCTGAAATAAGCAGAGCGGAGAGGGAAATGTTTGAAATTAGTGTAATAGATGACTCAATTGATTACAAAATAGGTGATCAGGTGGATAATAATATGAAATGTCAATTTATTGTAGAAACTATTATGTTAATAAAGAAAAACCGAATGAACCGGAGATTCGGTGTGAAATACAATTAAGATTAAATGACCTGAAACCGTTTATTTGTTCTCCTAGAAGATTAGCATGTACTGAAAAAGAAAAGCTGCAGATTATCTTAGATGAATATCTAAAAAACGGAATTATTAAACCGAGTGATTCAGAGTATGCATCTCCGATGGTGTTAGTGAAAAATAAAACAGGAGACCTAAGGTTATGTGTTGATTACAGAAAACTTAACAAAACAGTGCATTGACCATTGCAATGGTCAAAGATAATTATCCTTTACCATTGATTGATGATCTGTTGGATAGATTAGTAAATAAAACGATATTCTCGAAGTAAGATCTTAAACATGGCTACTTTTTATGTTTTTGTTAACAAGGAATCAATGAAATATACATTTTTTAAGACGTGCCATCCTTTTTAAGGATGCCAATGGGGCTGAAAAATGCACCGGCGGTCTTTCAGAGATTTATTAATAGAATTTTCGAGGATATGATAAGGCAGGATAAAGTTATTATATATATGGATGGCATTATGATAGCAAGCAAAGGAATTAAGGAACATATGAAAGTACTTAGGGAAGTTTTTGACAGGTTGACGAGGAAAAAATTAGAGCTGAGAATGGATAAATGTGAATTTCTGCAATCGAGTGTACAATATTTAGGATTTTTAATAACAAGTAAAGGAATACAGGCCAATGACAAGGGAATAGAAGCAATTAGAGATTTTCAAGTACCAGATAAGGAGCATGGTGTCAGAAGCTTTTTAGGATTGTGTTCATATTTTAGAAGATTCATTAAGGGTTTTTCAACGATTTTTTTTTTTTTTTTTTTTTTTTAATTTTTATTATTTATTGAATCTTCCCTTTGTGTTAAGAGACTAACAATAAGTGTTCAAATCTTAATCTAACTTAATTAACTTTCACTTAGTGATAGTTTTTTTTTTTCATTAATGCCCTAATAAGTTTATTGCTGGGCTGGGAGGTCGTTGCGGTGCAGCCGGCTTTGACTGCATACTCGGATTAGTTTTCTTGCGAGGGGATTTGTATGGGTGGTCAGCTTTTCGTTATACTTCGTTTTTTTCTCAGCTATTACTTCGATTACTAATTTGATTTTTAGGTCTCTGTGTATGTTTTCGTTCCGAAGGTACCACGGCGCTCCAGTGATAATTCTCAGAATTCTTGACTGTGCTCGCTGAATAATGTCTATGTTACTTCTGGATGCGTTGCCCCACAGCTCGGAGCCATAAGTCCAGATAGGTTTTAAGACGGAGTTGTATAGAAGAGCTTTGAACTCCAGACTAAGTGGAGAGCGAGCATTTATGAGCCAGTGGAGGTTCCTTGCTTTAAGTTTAAGATGTTTCGATTTGGCTTCTATATGTTTGCGCCAAGTGAGCCGCCTGTCCAGATGAACTCCCAGATATGTTACCTCGTCGGCTTGTGGAATGCATATGTTATTCAAGACCAGTGGTGGGCATGTTTGTTTGTTTAAGGTAAAGGTAACCTGCTTGCATTTTTGAACATTTATTGAAATTCTCCAGTCGGCAAGCCATCGTTCTACAGATGTTAAGTGTCGGGATAGGAGTGCCGTGGCTTTTATTGGGCATTTCGAGCGACTGAGTATCGCGGTATCATCAGCGAACGTGGAGGTTGTTAGATTGTAGTCTATGGGGAAATCCGCCGTATACAGGGTGTATAAGATTGGACCCAGTACACTGCCTTGCGGCACTCCAGCTTCGATTGCGCAATCGCGTGAAGTGCTTGTATCGCATCTTATTGCAAACACTCTGTTATATAGGTATGACTTCAGTAGCTTATGTGTGTTTTGGGGCAACAGCTTGATTATTTTAAACAAAAGTCCATCGAGCCACACTCTGTCAAATGCCTGCGCGACGTCTAGAAAAATGGCTGTGCAGTATTCTCGATGTTCAAAAGCAGTACGAATTTCTGACGTGATTCGGTTGACCTGTTCGATGGTTCCATGTTTTTCTCTAAAGCCAAATTGATGTGTTGGAAGTGTGTTGTTTATTCTAAGATGAGGGCTAATCCGAAGGAGTAGCATTTTTTCAAACAGCTTTGAAAGACATGTTAGTAAGCTTATCGGTCTATATGATGATGGCTGCGTTTTATCTTTTCCTGGCTTTGGAATCATTACTATGGTCGACTTTTTCCATTTTTGAGGGAAGTATCCAAGCTTGGCGATTGCGTTGAACAACAGGCAGATGTGAAGAATAGCACACTTTGGGAGTTCAATGAGCATTCTTGGAGTTATTAGGTCGTAGCCAGGCGATTTTCTTGGGTTCAGTTGCTCTTTGATAACCTTTGCTAGTTCACATGGTCGGAATTCAAAGGGTTCTTGAGGATCTAGATTGGCTGCTATTAAAGGAGGGAGAATAAATGTGTTGGTAGAGGGATTTGGTCGGAATACATTTTGTAAATGGTCAGCGAAAGCACTGGCTCTTTCTTCATCACTTCGAAACCAGGTGCCAGAGGGACTTCGTAGTGGCATAATTGGCGCTATTGGAGTCTTTAGGTTTCTGTGAGCTCTCCAAAGAGGGTACTTAGTGCTGGTGGGAGAGAGTTGCTCGATATATGAACGTTGGCTGTTTTTTTCCTCTTGTTTGAGAGCATTGGTAAGCCTGCGTGTGGCTATCTTAAGCATGTGCTTAGTAATTGGTGATCTATTAGACTGCCAATCCCTTCGTAGGCGTCGTTTATCTAATACCAGCCGCTCGATTTCGCGATTAGTTTTGATGTAGTTTGGTTTTGCATACGTCACTGGCGGGGTTGAAGCCTTTGCAGCCGAAACTAAAATGTTTTCAAGAGTTTCCGTTGACTTGTCTATATCCTCCTTTGTAGATAATGCCGTCGTTAGTTCTATGTGTGAACAGACATACTTTTGATACCTTGGCCAGTTTGTTCTAAAATTTGTGAGTCTATACGGTGGGTCGACGATGTGGGGGCGAGTTAGCATATTTAGAAAAACAGGTGAGTGATCTGATGATAAATCTGCTAGTGCTTCGGCGGTGACCATGTTGCGGGGGACATGTTTAGTAATTGCAAAATCGATCAGGTCTGGGATTTTTCTTGGGTCTGCTGGCCAGTATGTAGGCTTACCCGGGGATACATAGTCTAGCTTGTTTTCTGGCTTCGTAAGCGCATTGTACAATTGCTTACCCTTTGGCGACACAAGTCGAGATCCCCAATGGGTGTGCTTGGCGTTATAGTCACCCGCTGCGATGAACCTGTCACCTAGTGTGTTAAAGAATTCCATGAATTGATCCTCAGAGATTGGAAAGCGCGGTGGGCAGTAGACTGCGGCTAGAGTCGTTGAACCATTGTTGAGTTGTAAGGCTATGGACGTAGATTGTAAGTAGTTTTTGTCAAAATTGTTTAAGTGGTGGTGTTTTATGCGATTTCTGATGAGTATTCCAGTGCCTCCATGAGCTTTACCATCTGGATGATTTGTACCATAGAACAAGTATCCTGGTATATGAAAATTGTTTTTATTTGTGAGGTGCGTTTCTGATAGTAGCATTACGTCGATGTTTTTTTCGTAAATGAACTGTGTGAGCTCTTGTGTATGCCGTGAAACGCCATTTGCGTTCCACAGAGATATCCGTAGGGAAGCCATTATGGGGATTTTGAAGATACAAGAAGTTGAATCAGGATATTTTGGTTTTTCATGAGCTCTTGCAAAGTATTTTGCATGAACGTCATGAAGTCTTTCATGCTTTGCTGTAGGGATAGCATCATAGCTTCGATGCCACTTTGTTGTGTTTGTTGGATGTTTGTCGGTGTATGTTCGGAATGAGCAGTTCTTGTCGGTGGGGCGGGCACTTCTAGTCCGGATTTTAGGGCGCTAGCGAAAGAAATTGTTGGAGTAGTGCTTGGGACAGTTAGGGGTGGTTGAAAAATCGGTTGCGGAGAGTAGAAATTGACTTTGTTGTATGTATGTGCTGTGGCAATACGTTTGTTTAGGCGGCTCTTCAATTCTTTGTACACCACACAGCCTCTGTAGTTTGCAGTATGTTTTTCCCCGCAGTTACTGCATTTCTTCACAGACTTATCGTCCTTGTTTTTGGGGCAGTTTGCGGTAGTATGAGGTTCGCTACAGACAACACATACGGACTTAAGGGTGCAGTATGCCTTGGTGTGGCCGTATTCTTGGCAATTAGTACATTGAACTGGATTGATACGTTTGTGCGGCTCCTCCACGGTGATCCTCCGATGTAGCAAGTACTGTAAATTGTATATTGGGTGCACTTCGTTTTTCTTTAGTGCCTGGAGCTCTGGTTCGAGTTCTATTTTGAATAGTGGCTGCGGAACTTTGTCTTTGTTTAAAATATTAATAGCTGTCTTTGCAGAAAAGTTTTTGGCCTTCAGAGCCTCAATTATCTCAGCTGGTGTCACTGTTGCTTCAATGCCCTTAAGTACTACCTGTAGCCCTTTGCAACTTTTTAATTGGTATGTGTAGTAGTTTTTACCAGCATCATTTAGGTATTTAGTCACTATACGGTGGTCTGCTTCTGTTTGGATCTGTAGTTTTATTTCATGAATATTTCCTTTTTTAAGTGGGATAATGTGGAACTTGCTGTCACCAATCAAAGCAACGAGTTTATTTACAAGTGCATTTGTACTTTGTTCTCGTATGAAAATTGGTGGAGGCCTGGTCTTTTTTGGTTCCCCTACCGTTTTTTCGTTGGGTTGTTCGGTCGCAGAATCAGCCAAGATAGCATATCGGTTTGAATTATTTACTGCAGAGTTTTCATTGCCGTTGTTGGTTCGATTGATTTTGGGTTGATTACCTGCCTTATTGTTTTGAGGGCTGAGCTTTCTCTTGATTTGGATGTAGCGATCCATGCCAGTCTGCACAGTCGAAATCGACTTCTGCTTTTGTTTTGATTCTTCTTTACGTGCATTATTGTTGTTGCAAACGGTCAGTGCTGCTGAATTATTTACAGCTGGCACAGCGATAATTAGTTGGGCCGCTGACGAAGTTGATGTTGTGGCAGTTGCCAGTGAGGTCACTGCACTCGTTATTGCAGTGTTACAGTTACCCGGGACGGTCGTTTGGCGCTGCGAGAGGAGCGGGGTAGGAGAGGCGGTCTCTTCGCTCCACGACTTGTGAGCCGAAGCAGGCAGAGAGGGAGAGCAAGAACGCGGTCTGTCGTTCGCTGAGGGCAAAAGTTTCGAGTTAGTTGAAGGTGAGGGTGCTCGATCACCGATTTGCGGTGAGACGAAAGAAAAGTATGCATTGTTGCGTTGTAAAGAGAGCCGGCGCTCGTCTTGTTCACATTGTCGCTGAGAACGTATGTCGTTTTGATTCATTGTTCTAAGTCCACATATAACAATTACCAGAACAATATGGAATAATTATTTATTTTAGTAAATAATTACTATAGTCAATAATTGTTAGTTGTGCAAACTGCACTTTACACTTTGTGTTTAACTTTCACTATACTGTTGTAGTTTTTAGAACTTGCTATTCGTAGCTTGAAAGAAACACGTCTCCACCCGAAGACTGTGGAATGCCGAATGTGACGATTGCAAAACCTTTATATGACTTATTAAAGAAAGACAAAGAATTTTCGTTTGAAGAAAAAGAGTTAGAATGTTTTGAGACACTTAAGAAAAAGTTAGTGGAAGCTCCAGTGCTAGGGTTATATTGTTATAAGGATGAAATAGAGTTACATACAGATGCAAGTGCAGTGTTATTGCAAAAGAAAGAGGATATGAAATGGCACCCTATATTTTATTACTCGAAAGCCACAACAAAGGATAAGGCCAAATATCATAGTTTTGAACTTGAAACATTGGCCATCCTGTATGCATTAAGAAGATTTAGGATCTATGTACAGGGAAAGAGATTTAAAATTGTTACGGATTGCAACGCATTAAGTCTAGCATTAAATAAAGTAAAATTAAACCCTAGGATTGCGAGGTGGGCATTAGAACTATTAGAGTACGATTTCGATGTAGTTCATAAAGCAGGAAAGCATATGCAACATGTGGATGCATTGAGCAGAAATATGAACATATTAGTGATAGAAACTAATACTTTTGAAGATAATTTAATTATTTGTCAAGCAAGAGATGAAAAGTTGAAAGATATTAGGAAAAAGTTAGAGAAAACGGAAGATAAAATTTTTGAAATGAGAAATGGTGTACTTTATAGGAAGGCAAACGGTGGAAGATTGTTGTTTTGTGTACCAGAAGAAATGGTAGAAAAAATTTTATATAAATATCACAATGAATTAGGTCACTTAGGGAGAGATAAGGTTATAGATGCTATTGGTAAGATTTATTGGTTTTCGAATATGAAAGAAAAAGTTGTTAGGCATATAGGAAATTGTTTGACATGTGTGGCATTTTCACCGAAGTCGGGAAAAGAAGAAGGAATGCTGCATAGCATCCCAAAGGGAAATGTGCCGTTTGAGATAATACACATCGATCATTACGGAACAGTAGACAACGGTAGAATAAAGAAACATCTGTTTGTAATAATAGATGGATTCACTAAATATGTTAGGTTATACGCAACAAAAACAACGAACACAAAGGAAGTGATTCTAGCGTTAAAGGATTATTTTAGATCATATAGCAGGCCGAAATTTATAGTATCAGATAGGGGGACCTGCTTTACATACGAAGATTTTGCAAAATTTATGGGAGAGTATAATATTAAACACATAAAGATAGCGACAGGTTCACCCCAGGCCAATGGACAGGTGGAAAGAGTCAATAGAATAGTAGGGCCTATGATAGCTAAATTAACAGACATTGAAAAGGGATTGCATTGGGATGCAGTTATTGAAGACGTAGAATTTTCTCTGAATAATACCAAACAAAGAAGTGTAGCGCAATCTCCCAGCAAGATGTTGTTTGGAATTGAACAAAAGGGAAAAGTTGTTGATGAATTAAGACAAAAATTAGAAGAGTTAGATAATGTTAGTGAAATTAGAGACTTGAAAGAAATTAGAAGAAAAGGATCGGAATCGCAATTAAAAGCACAGAGGGATAATGAAAAAAGATATAATAATAAGAGAAAAGAAAGTACGCAGTACAAAGTAGGAGATTACATTATGGTTAAGAATTTCGATAGTACAGGAGGAGTTGCTAGAAAGCTAATACCTAAAAATAAGGGTCCATATGTAATAGCGAAGGTATTGAAAAATGATAGATTTTTAATTAAAGATGTTGAAGGTTTTAAATTGCCGCGAAATCCATATCAAGGTGTCTGGAGTAGTCAATATATTAAACATTGGATAGGGAGTAGAAAGTAAATTTGTATAATTAAAGATAAGAAAAGTGAAAAAAAAAATTTAAACAAATAGCTACTAAGAACAATGTAATAGTTATAAGTTAAAAAATTCGACAAGATCATACATAAGTTCAGTATAGCAACATAGTATATAAACATTAAGTATATAAACATTAGTTCATTGTTCGCTTTCGGGTGGCATTCTCTCTGTTTCGCAACATCGGCTCAGTAGCAACAAGCATAGAGGCAAACGGAGAGGGAGTCAGTCGAATGCTAAAGCTAAACTCGTGAAGTTCCAAATAAACCAAAGCGGCCAACTCCTGCGTTTGTGTTTTATTCAAATAAGAGGACTTATAGTACTCCTACATATAGTACCCCTACACAAAATACTTGAGTACAGATCCGCTAACCACTTTAAGAATCTGAAATATCAGATTATTCCAAATACAACAACTTAGAACTTACTTTTACATCATTAATATTTTATACCCATAATTGAAATTTACAATTGGAAAATATTTTATCAATTTCATTTATATTATTATTGTAATTTTAATCATTTTCTATTCGATTACTACATTATTAATAAAATTCAGAAATACTATATTTGTAACCAAACAATAACGGCCAGAACTAGAATAAACCGAATACTGAGAAAGAATTTTTAAAAGAGTTAAGAGAGTCCTTAAGCGAAATTCATAGTAAGCGGACGTGTCATTTTAGAAGGGGGAGAGTTATCCAACTGACAAATATAGCACTCTGCCCCAGTTGATAAACAAATTTCAAACTCCAATCTTAGCAGCATTGCCTTTGCCGTTTTCTTTGTCGCCAACACTTCGCCTGCCTTTGCTCTTGTTTTTGTCGCCAAAACTTAGCCACCCGATAAATAACCTAACTTAAAGTAAACACAACATCCACTTGGAGACCAAGCCATGATCAACTTATTGCGCTTCAATCAAACTGCATCAGTCAGCAAATTTGAATATCACAATGCTGTTAAATAATTTCAGTATATGGCTTTTATCCTAAACATATTTGAAAAAGTCTATCACCGAATAAATACCAAATAAAATAAAATAAATACAATGTATTTAAATAATTAAATAGTAAAAATTTTAATTTGCACGCAAATTGTCTACAAAGTGACCAACACCTACATGCAGATCAATCGAGCGCATAAATCCATCAGACGATACATCATTCCCTGACTATCATATTAATTTTTATTTTGTCACACCAAAAGTACCCAAAAACCGCTCAAATTGTCGTCGAATTGCCTTTAAACTCTTATCCTCCACAATAAGATTAAATCATGACGTTCGCCCTTATGCCCAAGTTATGGTTGGGTTAATGGACACCAGAGCTTTGGTTACTTGTATAGGGGGCCGCTTAGCATCTGAACTTCTTAGTGGTCCACAATATAAGACAATGATCTCCAAAGTAAGAACTGCTGATGCAATGATCCAAAATATTTTTGGTAGAGTCTCTACAGAAGTGACATATAGAGGTGAAACTGAAACCATTCTTCTCTACTTAGTTCTATCGTTGACTGGAAAATATACTTTTAGAAAATTTATGATTTGTTACCTCTACATTAAGCTTATGTATGTCGAGCTTGATCAAATAATTGCAATTGGAGCTATCCAAGAGTCGAGCAGTTCATGGTAAACTTCGGTCGTTTTGGTCAGAAAACCAGGTCGATACACAGACAGTAGATAGGTAAACGCGGTTACATTCAAAAATGCATACATGCCGTTGATCGATGGCACATTAAGTAGATTACCAAAAGCAGAATACATATATCCCTCTTTATACAAACTCACGCTATGAAACCGCATTTACAGTCCCTGGTCGTCCGCTTTATGAGTTTGTGGGTATGCCATTTGGTTTAACCAACGCCCCTTACACCATGTCACCTTTAATGGAAAAGATATTACCACCACAGTTGCGTAATGAAGTTATTATATACTTACACGATTTATTGTTCATATCCGACTCGTTCGAACGCCATCTCGAGTTGCTATCCATTGTTGCAGCCCAACTAAGTAGATCTAATCTCACAATTAACGTCTAGAAAAGCAAGTTTTGCCGACGAGAGGTTAAGTATAAAAAATTATGCAGCAATCTCTTTACCGCTGTCTGATACCTTAAAGTCCAAGCCAAAATGAATGTACTGAGGAGGCTCAGGATGCATTCGACTGTTTAAAGACTCAGATGTGTTTCGCTCTCGTGTTACAAAGCCAAAATTTGTCTTTGCCTTTTTCGATACATTATGACGCCAGTCATACGGGCGTTATGGCTGTATTAATGCAAACCAACAGTACAGGATATGAAGTTCCAATCGCTTTTATATAGAAAAAAACTGAAAAAAAATCAAAGGCAATATACTGTTTCTAAAAAGGAATGCTACGCTGCTGTCTTGGCAGTTAAGAAGTTTAGGGTTTATGTCGAGGGCCAGCGCTTTACAATAATTATCGATTGTGCGTTTTTAAAATGGCTTATGACCCTGACAGATTTACGTCTCACCCGTTAGTCTCTCCATCTGCAGGGGTTTCAGTTTAATATACAGCATCGAAAAGGTACCGAAAATATAGTACCGGATGCTTTATAGCGGATTTATACTGAAATCCTTTCGTCCTCGTCGCTTAGCAGCCTAATAGTCGACTTATCATCGCCAAAATTCACGTTTGCTGATTACGAGCAGCTAAAGTTCGGAATAATTCTGCCTGACCTTAAGATCAAAGACGAATACATTTTTCGGAGGGTTGAGCATGCCAATAGCACTAAAGTTTCAGATGACGCATGCTGCTTTAGGTACCACGACTTCTGGTGTCATCTGCATATGAAGAACTAAACAAGGGTAATTGGTCAAGAGGTGTAGAGGCGCAACTTTCAAAATAGTAATTTTTTCTAACAGTTTCACTGCCAAGTTAGCGCCGAGCTTTATAAAAGCCAGTCAGAAGGAGATTTCAGAACTATTACTATGAGGTAGAAGACCTTCAGTAGGAAAATTCCACGAAAAAGACATAAAGCAACAACCCTAGTAGTTAATCCGCAAATCCCGCGTGTGTTTTGTGATGAGCTTAAACTCAGGGCCTGCCTGTTGCCAGTTACACCACGAATCTGAGAGTAGTAACGGTAGTGCGAAACGATCGTTCGTGGATGGATTCTAGTCCAAGCGAGCAGTCGTGTTACCAGCGCGACTATTTAAAGCCATAAGGTTAACGCGTTGTGATCTCGCTCGGCTTTAGCCTGGAAGAGGCAGCCGTGTATACCGTGAGTCCGCGAATGACAGCAATTCCCAGCGCAACGAGCACCCAGCAGCGCAGCCCGCATCGTTCAGGACTGCGCAGGCCGCAGAAACGAGGCCGTCGAACAGGCCCGTCCAGGTCCGCCGCGTCAGCTTGAGGAAGGGGTTAGGGTTGAACGTTCGCATCATAAACCGGGCGATTGCACGGAGCATCTGTAGGAACTGAACAGGAGTCTGGCGGGAGAGAGCAAGGGGCAGGAGGTTGCGATTAGCATGGCTTTCGCCTTGAGAGTCCAGCACCTGTTAACCCCAGTCTGGGAACAGTGGCCCTTCCCTAAGCCCAGGAGGAGACGAAGGAGAAACCCACTAAAGCGAGCAAACAATAAAGATCAAGAAAATAAGAAACGCCTAAAAAAGGAGGAATTCGCATATGTCGGACAGAGGTTGCGCAGAGAGCTGTCTGGAAGAAGAAAAGACATGCAAAAGTCCCTGGCGGAGTATTACGCAGAAGCGGAAAATGAACCAAAGCTCGCAGCAATCCGGACAGAGTTAGAAGCAGCATTTCAGCAAAAAGCTGACGAGCCCCGAAGACCTCATCGCCAAAATAAGGTAGTCCAAAAGGAGGCGAAGAAGACGACTTGGATAAATTCCTGGAAACAGAACAGTATTCCCGGGACATAAAGCATACCCAAGCACACGATAACCATGAAGGATGACAAAGCGATTAAGTTAAGATACTATCCTAAGAATCCGAAAAACCAAGGGGAGATAATTGCAAAGGTAAACGAACTTGTGAAAATGAGACATAACTTACTTGAGGAGCCCGTAGATCTCGCCCATAGTAGTGGTGAAGAATAAAAGAAATAGATACTGTTATTCAGGCAGATAAACGCGAAATCCATAAAGAACGCCTACCCAATGAAAAGCATAAGCTACATCTTCGACTTACTAAGGGAGGCGCGCTTCATAAGCTGTCTGGACCTTAAGGATGGGTATTGGCAAATACCTTTGGCAACAGGATCCCCGCGGCCTATAAGGGGTCGACGCAAGCGCAGATCAGGACAGACCGTGAGCCAGAACGCGCGGAGAAGTCAGTTAAAAACAAACTGTGAAAGTGTCGGGCAGTGAGAAACGCGCAGGATACAGAAGAAAGGACGAGCAATACAAGTGGAGATCGACTCGTAGCGAGCGAAACCAAGATAAACAGTTCGTTTCTTTTGGTTTTTTGGCAAGTAATTTACAAGACTAATAAAATTATGAGAAAATATCAACAATTTTTTTTTTAATTTTATATAAATATGCACTTTCTCTTACATCTCGCGGAGACCGTGCAGCGCGTGGAATTGCACGGGTCACTGACTCACATTTAAGTTTCCCGACAAGCAATAAGAAACACAAAAATCGAAATAAACCAAGGACTCCATATTAAACAAAACAAAAAACTCCATTAAAAACAAATAAATATAAAAAGAAAATACTGGTAACTAAAGACAGGACTACTTATATATGTCGGAGCGCGACTCTTCGCATTCCAGAAATTCCTTCTGCGATTTCATATTCTGACGAAATTGTAATATTGCGGTAAAATTCTGTCAGAGGCACAAACAGCCTCTGCAGCTGAGTGAGGTCCGATCGGGTTGTCATAAATAGTGTGTTAGAGAAAGATGACAATGTAGTGCACGCCAGTGTGTATAGACATTAGAGAATATGATAAAGAAGGGAAATGTAAGAAGATCCCTTCAGTGACTGGTAGCGTTGATCGGAACTTGCTGCGCTGCCGCACAAAATTGGAAAGTGAACAAACGAAATGGATGAGACTCCTCTCTCGCCGACATCAGAAGTGGGATTGCCTTCGCCACAAGAGACCAGATCTGATCAGTATATGGCTGCGTTGGAGGCACAAAACCGTAACCTCATGGAAATAATAAGAACTATGCACGCACAAAGAGCATCGGCGTCAGATGAAAAGTCCTTGCACGTCACACTGCCAAAATTCTGAGCTGACAGCGCTGGAGCAGATCCATCTGCATGGTGCACCCCCGTGGATTTAATCTTTGCAGATAATGCGCTTGTAGGCAGTGCGCTTGTAATAGCGTTGAGCAAAGCGTTAGAAGGCAGTGCATCGCAATGGCTGTCGCAGATATGCTTCGCTGGCATCACGTGGCCGCAAATTAAAGAACTGTTCATACAGCGATTCGTAGGAATTGAGACGTCGGCTGCTATTCTCATTAACGTTTTGAACGGACATCCAAAACATGCCCAGTATGGAAGTCGCATTGTCACCTTGTTGCTGTCTAAGTGGAAGGCCACGGATTTGGAGGAGATTGCGGTTTCGGTAGCGTTGGCTCACAGGGCAGAAATCGATAATAATTTGTTGCGTTGGTGTTTACGACTAATGTGGCTACTCGCAATGAGCTTCAGCAACAGCTGCAATCTTACGCCTTCCCTAAACGTAACAGAAGAAGCCGGAGTGCCTCAAGGAAGTGCCCTGGGCCCAATACTATACACCCTATACACGGCGGACATCCCAACAAACTACCAGCTAACGATATCCACATTCGCTGATGACACTGCAATACTAAGACGATCCAGATGCCCAGTATAACTCGTGTAGAACAATGGCTTGCAAATTGGCGCATACGAATAAACGAAGGAAAGTGCAAACATTTACCCTAAACAAACAAACCTGCCCACCCTTGGTAATAAGCCACACGCGCATCCCACATGCCGATAACGTAACATACTTAGGTATTCATCTGGACAAGCGGCTCACCTGGCGGAAACACATAGAGGCCAAGACGACGCACCTCAGACTAAAAGCAAGGGATCTACACTGGCTTATAAACGTTCGCTCTCCCCTAATATTGGAGTACAAAGTCCTCTTATATAACTCCGTTTTAAAACCCATATGGACCTATGGCTCCGCATCGCAACGCATCGAGAAGCAACATCGACATAGTACAGCGAGCACAGTCTAGGTTTCTGAGAATCATTACTGGAGCTCCATGGTATCTTCGGAACGAGAATATACACAGAGACTTACAAATAAAACTTGTCATTGAGACAACAGCAGAGAAGAAAAGTAAAATACAATGAAAAACTATTCATTCAGTATGCAGCCAAAGCCGACTGCACCGGAACGACCAACCAGCTCAGCTTTAAATTTGTTAGGCCACACAGCACGAATCATTTCATAAAATGATATTTAGTTAGTTTAGAATAAGATTTGAAAACTTAATGTTAGTCTCTTAAGTAAAAGGGAAGATTCAATAAATAAGCAAAACATGGAAAAAAAAAGAAACGTAAAAACGAAGATGATTCTGGCCCAGAAAAGAAGTTAAGAATGCAGCTGCAGGCAATGTGCCATTTTTGTGGGAAAGTTGGCCACACAATTCGCCGAATGCCGCGCTCTAAAGGATGGTACAACAAATACAAAAGGAAGAAGCTACAGCGGAAGCAACACGCCTGGGTTAAAAAATCATTAGAACATAAAATGTTTTAAATGCGACGAAATGGGACATGTGGCGTCTGTATGTCCCAAAGGCCACAACAAATACATCGAAAAACGAGTTGACGTGTGCGAAACTAAGTGAGCAAAGTGGATTGTTCTTTCAATTGGGTGAGCCCTTTCCATTCTTTTCGATTCTGGAGCCGAATGTATTTTGGTAAAAGAAAAATTAAGTAACAAATTGACTGGCAAGAGAATTAATAACCTAGTGACTTTAAGAGAATTGGTGACAACATAGTTAAAAGACACTTGCAAATACTATAAACAGTCCAAATTTCTCAATTGAACTTAGAAATTTTGTTTTATGTTGTAGTGGATAACTATTTAAAGTACGACATAATGATTGGCCAAGACCTATTAAAGCTTGGTTTCGTATTATTGATTAAATATAATAAATTTAGTATGTAAATTAACAGACAACAATTTTTTGTATTGAGATTTATTATGCGACTATGCGCGTTCTGATGAGTTTTTAAACTAAAGACAGAAAACTTAAGCTTAATATGAAGTAGCCCGTCTTCTGAAGCAGCGCTCACGGCAGAATGCTGACATTGAGCTTCACACGCTCCGGGCAGTAGAATGTTGGAATGCAGGAGTCATATTTCGCGACTTAGTTGCAGTCGCGCTGACGTTACTGCGGCCGCGTCCGGTCTTATCGTGGAGTTAGCGATTTTGGCCCTGCGCGTGTTAACTCCTCCCCGCGTTAGGTTAAAGTCGTCCTCGGCTTTTCGGGAAGGTATCGTCATCTCGATGCTGGAGTCGGTGTGTCGTCTTTTGACTCGACAGTAACGGATGCTTTGGATGATCCCATAAACAATTAGGACCACGGCGATGGTGACGCCGCTGCTTAAAATGGGTCTCGAAATGATGTCAGATTTCAGACTACCAATATGGTGGAGGTTCTGCAGCGACAGCTCGTGCAAGAACGGCAAGCTTAGTTGATCTCTATGGTTAGTCACATTGATCTGGGAGGCCACTGCCGCAGCGGGTTTCTTCTTTAGGACGCCCTGGTGGTTTTCGTAGTGGGTGCCGTTTAGAGATATACGATCGTCATATGTGGCTAAGTAGGTTCCCGAGATCATCTTACTGCTGCCTAGGCTATCTTCGACCCTGAAGGTTGCGTCGTTGATAATCAGGACACCTTCTTCAAAAAGTGCCACCGGATCCAGATGGCCAAGGAGAGTGGTGCGACGGTTCCAGACACCAATTGTTGAGCGCAAGTCGGGTTCTGCAATCTCTTGCAGAAGGTGGTACTCATGGCTGCGTTACATTCCTTGACGGCGTAGATTCGTGCACCGCATTCGGCTACTACATTATTATTCTCAAAGTCTAATATTATCTTATTATGTTGAACTGGGAAAACGATAATTTTTTTACAAACTGTTTCTGGTTTAGGATATTTGATTAAGACATACAATAAATCGTTGTTCTGAAAGGCTTTAACGCTAGATACTCTTAAAATATCTGCTAAGCTCGTATTTGTGAGAAGTTCATTGGCCAGCTCATGAATGTCAACACTATCCAAAATAAGGGGGCTTATTAAATTTATTTTAGCTAGAGTTACCGACAGTATCAAGTCTTCTAGGTTTGTAATAATTATTCTATTTTTAGCAAGTATACTTTCAAATAGGTGTTCTGAGTCCGCGTTGTCTGTTTTACTTATTGCATTCATTGACCTTGTAATTTCGTTTAGTCGAGATTGAAGTTTCGTATTTATTTCGATCTGTCTATTTGCTGAATCTATTAATTGCCCTTGTTTAAATTTAATCTATTCCCAGTCGTCGAAGTCTGGGGTTCCGGCTATTACCTTGAGTGCTGTACCTAGTAGATTTATACTGCGAGCATGTCTATGGTGTACCCTAATCGTAGCTATTAGTGATTCTATGTGCCCCAAGTCAGTAGTTATTAAATTTCGCATATGGTCTTTTTCAAAGTAGTTCAGTTGCCGTCTGGTATCTTCAACATAAGTTTCATAAGAAGTTATGTGAGAAGTGTGTCCGAGATATCCGTATCTGTCCCATATCGTTAAGTCACCGTCTATTATAGGTATGTAGTCTGCGTGTGAATAGTCATTAAGTTTCATAGTCGTTATTGTCAAGGTGATTGCGGAAGCCAGCACACACAAATATCCTAACCTGTAATAAAAATATTAAAATTAAAAGTACTATAAGCGATGAAATTTTTTATTTATTTATATTTGTTTTTAATTTTTTTTTTCTTGGGTTTACTTAAGGTTGTCCTTATGGACCACCCCCTTCCTTTCATTAGAACCGTCGTACCTAAGTCAGCATCAATGGCTTCTTCCGTGCACAGTGGTGACAGTTTATTACCCAATCGTTTGTTTGATTTTAGACATAATTTTTCGCCTACTTTATACTTTTTATGGATTCTATCTCAGTTCATATACCCAAGTTGTTTTTCTTGCGCAAGTACAATTTTATCCCTAGTTTCTGTTAATAAATCCGAAGGGGCGGAGTAAACTAATTCTGTCGGTTTCCTGTTTGTTACTGAGTGAATTGACCTATTATACTCAATGGTCGCCAAAAGGATTATGTCCCTGGTTTCGTTAAGGTGTTTATATATTTTTAGACAACGGGCTATTTCTGTAAGGGAACTGTGGAATCTTTCCACTTCACCATTAGAGGTGCTGTGGAGTGGTGGGGCATTACAAATCTGAATATCAAAATTGTTTAGTATATTTTTTATTGTTTCGGAATTTAAAGATTTTTCGTTGTCGCAATAATTGATCCTTATTTTGGGAAACAGGTTTACCAGCTGTAAAATCGGTGCCTTTACGTCCACAATTGCGCGTGAAGTAATATATTGGACGACAGCAAACTTTGAGAGTTTATCGACGCATGTGAAAAAAAATGTTTTGTCGGTACTAAAAATGTCAACATGCAATATTTCCCCAACATATGATGGGATTGGGGTCTCACCCACCGCTTGCTTGACCGGATGTCGATTATATTTACCCATTGAACAAACCTTACAGTTTACGACAATCTCTGTTGCCAGCGAATTCACCTTTGGGAAAAATAGTCCCGGAGAATTTGCTTCACATTTTCCTGCGCTGCTCGGTGCGCTCGGTTATGCTCTGCAATAATTATTTCTCTCTGTTCGGTTTTATCAACAATGTCTATCACAATATTTTTGGAGTATCGGAATGTGGTTGACGGAAACGCTTTTACTAGACTGTGTTGTATGAATGCCAAAATGGGTAGGTCGCAATGTATTGCGTTAACTACTTTGGCATTTACGACGTCTTGTACTGTTTGCAAAAGTGTGTTACGGTCAACAAATCTTATAACGTGCCTGGTTTTTTCCCTGAACAAAATAGTAGATCTAACTGATGGGGCGTTAGATTCTGCAATTACGATCTGGTTCCTAAAGCAATTTACAGGCTTTTCGGTCGTTTCGATAGTATAGGTAAGAGATTCTTCGCTATGTATTGTGGCAATATCAGAGTTTGGGCAATCTTCGAGTACATTTACGTTCTGGCGAGATAGGGCGTCTGCCACGAAATTCTCTTTGCCAGGCTTGTAAAACATATTTGCGTTGTGCTCGTCAATAAAAGCTTTCCAGCGTTTTATCTTCGCATTTGGGTTCCTATCCGACACGGCAAAAGTCAACGGTTGATGGTCCGTGAAGATATTTATATTCTTTACGCCATATAAATCATTTCGAAGATTTTTTAGGGCCCAAACAATGGCCAAGAGTTCCCTCTCATTTGTTGCAAAGTTTACTTCGTTGTCTCGTAATGTTCGAGAAATCAAGGTAATTGGACGTCCGTCCTGAGACAACACAGCTCCAAGACCGTGCCCTGAGGCATCCGTAGTTAAATAGTTTTTTAAAGTTTGGGTATGCTAAAATAACGTCCTCAGAGGCTAATACGTCTTTTAGTCTATTAAAAGCCTTTAGTTGATCTTGTGTTAATTCAAGGTTTACTTTCCTTGAATTGTTGGCACTTATTTTACCATTTTCGCCTTTTAAGACGTCCGTTAGGGGTCGTGCGATGTTGGCAAAGCCTTTTCTAAAGCACCTATAATAGCTTGCTAGCCCCAAAAATGATCTGAGACTAAACAAGGTTTTTGGCGGTTTGAAGTCTTTTATGGCCTGAACCTTACTTGGCGAAGTTTGAATCCCGCCGCGGGATACCGTGAATCCCAGATATTCCACGCCCTTTTTGAAGAACTTGGATTTTTCTTGAGACACCCTCATGCCAGCCGTCTGAAGACTGTTTAACACCCAATCGATGTGTTTAACGTGGTCTTCTTTGTTGTTAGAGAAAATAATTACGTCGTCGACGTAGACATAACAGGTTTTCCCTATCTGCTCTCTTAAGACATCATCAATGGCTCTTTGAAATATGCTTGGCGCATTTTTCAAACCAAAAGGGAGTCTACAGAATTCATATTTTCCGTTGTTTACGCTAATTCGATTTGATGAAATCCCGATTTGAGGTCAAGAGTAGTAAAGTACTGTGTCTCGCCCATATTTGATAATATGGTTAAAATACTTGGGATGGGGTACTTATCATCAGTCGTTTTTTGGTTAAGTTTACGAAAATCGATGACCATACACTTTAGCTTGTGGCCCGATTGGTCTACCCCCTTTTTATCGACAACCCAGACCAGGTTGTTGTAAGGTGATTTGGACGGTCTTATTATGCCATTCGCTAGAAGTTGTTTAACCTCTGCGTTGCCAAACTCGGATACGCCCATTGGGTAAGGGTACAGTTTAGAATATACTGGCTCCCCGTCAGTTCGTATTGTGGCAACTGTATTGATATTGTAGGGCAGGGACTCATTAACATCTGAAAATGACCCTGTTCTTTTATTAATCATTTTGTTAAAGTCATCTTTAATGACTTCAGGAACATCATCGTCTATTTTAATGAAGTTTACGTTCTGGCATTTTGTAAACTTGATTGGCTCTGAACCGCGATCATAAGTGATAAAATTTTTTTCGAAATCAACATTGGCGTTAATCTTTTTTAGTAAGTCTAGGCCAATAATTCCGTGAAAATCACTTAGATTTTCTAAAATAAAAAAATATGTTTTAGTTTTAAAAAGTTGAATTTGGCACTTCCGTTCAATTCTTGTATGACCATGTAGTGATTTTACCTGGAATGGCTTGTCGACTGGCACAAAGTGTGGCAGCCCTAGAAGTGGCTTAATGTAATTTTTCGAACATTTCTTGCTTGAGTGGGCTGTCTAAAGCGTGATGACGTGTCTATTTCCATGGGTTCGGAAGTTGATTCTTGTGGCTTCTCTGGCTATCTCTGTCTAGCGCTACCTGAAGTGTTCGGCTTTTGACCGTTACCTTTCTGGTAATGGGGATTTTTCCTAAAGATAGTGGGAGCGTCGCTCTCTTGTTGGGGGTTTTGACGCGAACCTTGGGATCTCTGATTCCCAGATTTTTGCGCTTTTTCCTCTATGTGCCGAGCAAAGTTTGCGGCAAAAATGCTTCTCTCGTTACTTGATTCTGCCTCTTGTGCTAATGCCAGGGCAGTCTGTAAGTCTCGAAGTTGGGCTGGAAAAACTGCCCATTTTAGAGATTTATTTAGGCCTGAGATAAATGTGTGAAGTGCATCGTTTCTATATTTGTCATTTAACACAGCTGCCGAAGCTGCGTCGTGGGTCATGAGAGTTTTGTTAGTTAAAAGCGTCAGCTTTCTTTCTATTTCATCGTAATATTTCAAAAGGGGCTGGTCACCCTGCCTTAAAGTACTTAAATCTTGTTGAATTACGTGAACCGGAGTTTTGTCTGAATATGTGAAATCCAGTCTAACAATTATCGCGTGAAAATTTAAAACTGTATTAAATGATGCTAGGATCGCATCTGCAGATCCCCTAACCTTGTTGCGTATTATGGCAACAGCCTGATAATGCCTAGAACTTCCGTCATAAGCTTCGAAGACTTTATATGCGGCGTTGGCCACTTGGTGCCAAGAGATATAATGTTCTTGTTTGCCGTCGAACTCAGGAATAGATTTAACTATGTCTAGGGGCTCTTCACATCTAACTTCTGGTATGATTTCTATAGGCTTATAAGCTGTCACCTCTGGCGCAGTAGCCTTTAAAGCGTTCAGTTGTTCTGTTAAAGTTGCTATTTTTTGGTCAAATATTTGTGCTTGCTCTGCCAGACAATTTGGTTTGTGAAGGTCAATCTGTACTGATTCTTGTTGCGTCATTGTGCGGTTTTTGTATTCTCGGTAAGAGGGGATATAGTCTTCTAAACTACTGTCGCTAAATCTTTTCTGCATTTATAATGGCACAATGAACAAATCACTTACATGTATTTCATTTCTGGGTAACTGCTTAAACTACAGATGTGTGCACTTGTTGATTTGTTGATTTTTTCTTTACTCTCTCAACACTTCGTGTTGGGGTTTTATTTTTTTAACTTGTATGTTGTTTTAACCGTTTTTTTCTTTTTAATTTGTATGTTGTTTTATTTTTTTTATTTTTATTCTTGTTTTCACTTTGTTTGCTGGTTTGTTGTGTTCTTGGTCGGAAAAATACTTCACTTTGCACTTTTTCGTTTATTTGTCACAGCTTTGGCTGGTGAACAAATATTCTGAGTTCTATAATTAGCTTTGCACTTATAATTTGTTTGTCACAGTTCACTTCGCACTTTTCGTTTATTTGTCACAGCTTTGGCTGGTGAACAAATATTGTGAGTTCTATAAGAGTGCCGTGGGCGCCAATTTACAGACAACAATTTTTTGTATTGAGATTTATTATGCGACTATGCGCGTTCTGATGAGTTTTTAAACTAAAGACAGAAAACTTAAGCTTAATATGAAGTAGCCCGTCTTCTGAAGCAGCGCTCACGGCAGAATGCTGACATTGAGCTTCACACGCTCCGGGCAGTAGAATGTTGGAATGCAGGAGTCATATTTCGCGACTTAGTTGCAGTCGCGCTGACGTTACTGCGGCCGCGTCCGGTCTTATCGTGGAGTTAGCGATTTTGGCCCTGCGCGTGTTAACTTGTACAAATCCAAAGTTATTAATGCCGTTCAAAATAATGCACCTGAGAATAGTTTGGAAATACTTTTTGACATCAATACAGAATTAAGCGATAATGATAAATGTAAATTAAGAAATATATTTTGTAACTGGGATACCAAATAAGGTGCATTGGAAATTCGTTTAAGTAATAAAAATAAAAGTGTTCAAAGGCGCCCATATCGACTCAGCGCAGATGAGAAGCTTTCTCCATTTGCAAGTCCAGTCAAAAGAGAAGGACGGTTGTGACAGGTTGTGTATTGATTATCGTGAGCTAAACTTAAATACGATTTCTGATAAATTTCCATTGCCACTGATTTTGGATCAAATAGAGCGTTTGCTGTGTGGTAAATATTTTTCCATTTGTTTTAGACATGGCCAGTGGATCTTATAAAATACCGATTCCTCCAGATTCTATAGAAAAGTCAAGTATGTCTTTCTTTGGAGCTCCCAGTCGCATTATAGTGGATCAAGGCAGAAGCTTTGTCAGCAACAAGTTCCGTGCGACCGCACTATAACAGCTAACTCGCAGGGACGAAAAGTGTTATGGCGGGGGTCAAGAGATTGGGTGTGAGAGAAGACACGCCGGGTTGTCATAAATAGTGTGTTAGAGAAAGATGACAATGTAGTGCACGCCAGTGTGTATAGACATTAGAGAATATGATGAAGAAGGGACATGTAAGAAGATCCCTTCAGTGAAGTTTGACCGGTAGCGTTGATTGGAACTTGCTGCTCTGCCGCAAAAAATCGCAAAGTGAACAAACGAAATGGATAAGACTCCTCTCTCGCCGACATACATATATATAAAAACAAGTACAGGATTATCACAGATACAAATTCCCCGTGATACAAATTCTTGTCTGCTGCCAAAGCACGCCATCATCGGATCGCCGCTAAACCCGAAACCATGAGCAAATTTTCAGCTTTTCGAGCTTCCCGTCCTACGTATCACCCTATGCAGTTGGGCTACTCCATCACCACTTCTGATGCAATTGCAGTTCAGCCTGCAAGCCACCATCTGAAATTACGGAGTTCCCACGGACAGAAATGGGGAGACGCCGTAGCCTCGAAAATTATTTTTTTTTATATTGGTGGCCATTATGTTACGAACTGCTTTCAGAGCTGGTGACGAGGACTAGACTGCGGCAGGCGATGAAAGCTGGATAAAGGCGCAAGGATCGAGCCGAGTCGAGATACTAAACGTCAGGGTCTACTAGGCTGAGACTGCCTGGGTGAGAACGATGGGGTTAAATAGTGGAGAAACGAGGAAGTTGCTTATGCGAGGATACACCAAAGTGGAGGTCCGCCGGAAACACAAAAACTTCTGCACGAAGGGTAAGATGTGAGGAGCCTTAAAACTCCCGGACGGGAAAACGTCTAGAAGTCGTGAAGAATCGAGGGCTGTAAGATCGAACGGAAATTAATGGACCTTGGACCGCGGCAAAGCGGAGACCGTGACGTACAACGCTGGACCTTGGACTCGAGGGCACGGAGGTCGAATGGTAACGTTGCGGTCCTTTGACACGCACAAAGAGGACGCACCGTGAACTAACCGGACATTTAGTTAGACCTTATATCCGAGCGGGCCGTGCGCAAAAGGGGAAATAACGGGATCCCCGCGGCTTATAAAGAAACGGCGCACGCGTAGATCGAGACAGTAACCTCGAACGCGCGGAGAAGGTCACAGTCAACTAGAACGCAAGGAGAAAGTGACGGTCAGTGAAAATAGACACTGAGAAGGTGTCTGGCAGTGAGAAACGCACAGGACATAGAAAGAAGAACTCACTGCAAGTGAAGATCCCCAGAACGGGAGAAGCAAGGACCTGGCGTGGTTAGAAGGGACAGTGGAGCCAGTGCTCGGCACAGGTGGTCCCAGGAAGAGCGTTGGCTTAAACTATTGGACGATACACCCTGTCTCATAACATCCTAGGCCCAATCGAGCCGCCATGTAGTCCGTTGTCAAGGACGACGCGGGATAACGAAGGAAAGACAACGAAAGAGTAACACCGCGCGGCAGACGGCGAGGACTGTAGGAGGCTATTGTCGAAGTAGTCTGACAATAAAGCTATTCCAATCTGAAACTCTGTCTTCTCCTTGTGCGGGCAATCACATAAATTATAAATGTGGTGGGACGAGCAGCCGCTGCAACTCGTAGCGAGCAGAACGAAGAAAACAGTTCGTTAAATATCTTTTATTCCGTACGAATTATTCGATGTTTTCACCTAAACTACATTTACACATTGTTCAAAACATCATTTTTATACTATATAGTAAAATTTATACTAAAGAGTAAGATTCATAAAAATTAAGTAACAAAATATGAGTTTGCTCGAAAAAATACGTGCAATTGTTTTTCGATTTAAATTCAACAAAACAAATTAATGTACAAATTAAAATTCACAACGCAAATTAGAATTAGAAATGCAAAGTTGAACCTTTGTACACAATATGTTTCAACTCCTTGCTGCGTAGCGCATGCTCAGTTTAGACGTTCGCCGCATTAATAAAAAGGCGATTGTTTTCACTTGTAACTCAGTTGATAAGCAGAAGCTGCAGCAAAAACTATGTTGGCGGATAGTGCAACTTTGTAAGGCAGCCAAAAATAGATAGCGCATTGTTCATCTATGCTCAGAATAATTTTTTTCAGGACTTTAGCTATCTTTGTAGGTACGTCTGTTGTGCTTGTTTCGGTTTCATCTTCAAGTTTGTCGGAAATTAAGCCGATGAACAACGGACATATCGTGACGCCTTTGGGATGCCATCGTCGTGTATACACGTATAAAGTGACACAGTCCGATCTTCAAGGACACGAGTGTTGGGACTATGTAAGCGTTTGGTCGTGTTGGGGACGATGCGACTCAAGCGAAATTTCCGATTGGAAGTTTCCTTACAAGCGTTCGTTCCATCCTGTTTGTGTCCACGCCCAGCGGCAGCTGGTAGTAGCTATCCTAAAGAATTGTCACCCTAAAGCAGAGGACAGCGTAAGCAAGTACCAGTACATGGAGGCAGTGAACTGTCACTGCCAGACGTGCTCCACACAGGATACCAGCTGCGAAGCTCCGGCCAATAATGAAATGGCTGGGGGCAGCAGGGCAATCATGGTAGGCGCCGATACCAAAAACTTGGACTATTAGCGAGTTTGGAAATTGGGTTCCTAACTAAATTGCGTGGGGGAATGTGATGGCTTTATCTACAACAGCAAGTTAATGCAAAAATGCTTAGTATAAAATGCAATAAAACAAAATAAAATTAAAACTTCGTATTTATAATTTTAATCGGCTAGGAGTGATCCTATTAATGCCTGCGTACTACATATTTCAGCCATCTATAGGTATTTGGGACTTGAGTTCGAACTGTTTTCCTGTGCTATTAGGTATAAGCAATAGAGGGACGAGATGCCCAGCCCAATAGCTCCACCAAAAGCACACGTCCTAAGGCCAGCTGTAAAATACAATGCAACTAGTTAATAAATATTATTTTTCGATATATGGAAAATTTAGCTAACCTGTTGACTTGTATAATAGTCCTGTGGCAGAGCCCGCAATTACTGTGTTTATATGATCATCTTCTCCGCGGAAAAACTGCAGCAAAACTCCACAAGCCGAATACAGCACCGTCAATGTACCTAATGTGTTAGCTGTGCCGGAACCTTGCTTCATAATGTGATTAAGTAACCTACGTGTTGAGTCAAAGTTGTGAGGTTGCAACCAATTTTAATTCCGCCAATTGCTTACTGTGTTCGACGAACTTTTCCCTTCTGCTCGAGTGCTTTTGTGACTTTTAAACCATTATAAACACCTGCTAGGCCGCCAATTCCACCGCCAATCATTACCGAAGTGCCTATCTGAGAGAAGGCCAACTCGAAGCGTCCACGCTGCTTGTTGGCCCCTTCGGGAAAAATGAACTCTGGCTGTGCTTGCTGCAGATATCGCGAATCATAGTTGAGGTACGGCGAGACCGGAGTTCTACTAAAAGAACTCGTAGTGGTAGTGTAGTGGGGTTTTGATGCTTCCTCATCTGCATATTGTATTGCATTTCAATTTACAAAGAAAAAAGATAACAGCAATCTATTTAATAATTAATAAAATTATGTAACCAAATTCTTTGTTGCTTACGGGTTGCAGCGTGCCCATCAGAATATGGTGTTCTTGAAAAATTGTCACTCATTTTCGAATTTGTTTGCAGTCCCAAGAATGGTGATATATTATTTTTGCTATTTCCACCGAATTCAGGCGCTCTATTAGCAAAAGGAAACGACGTTTTCTGTGATTTACTTGTTTTTAAACTTTTTTCCCCTGTAGAAGTGACATCTGTGTTCAAGCATTCCTGTTTCTTCACATTAGATTCAGGAAATTAAACTAGAGACAGCATGACTGCAGAACAATTAAAAATACTAACATACCACAAAGATATGCTTAAATTTACAAATAACTCCATTTAAAACTGTGCGTCAAGATAGCATCACTCGGTTAGCGGCAATTGAGAGACGGTGGACAAAGAAATACATATAACAATTTTATGTGTATTTTATATATATAAAAAATTTTATTTTACATTTTATTATGTTTTTAAATTTGCATTCGGCATTGACTATAATTATAATATGATCGTTTTATTTCAGCAAAATTAAATTTAGCCTTTTTGATTGGGTAATATTTAAAAAAATGTTGAGTCCTATCTGGACTATTAAAAACCAGCGCTAAGTGTGGCCGCGCTGGTTTTTAAGAAATGATAGGTACTATAAGTACCTACCAAGCTCAATTCATCAAATCTAAAAGTACTTGATTTTAAATAAGTTCAAATAGCGGTGCGTTATTGGGCATTTTTTAATATGACAAAGTTAGGAAACTCAATTGCTAAATTATTGATTAAATAAATTTAGTTGACAATTTATTTTATTCTCTCAGTCGAAGGTATATAATAAATAAATAAGTTTTGGTGCCGATTAATTAAATACAATTTGATTGTTAAATTTCGTAGTGGGCACTCCTGACTGTTCTCATCTAATGTTGTAAAATGTTTCGTCATATAAGTTGTCGAGATCCAAAAATAAAGGCCATGTTCAGCGTCACGCACTAAATTCTCATAAATGAATAAAATTATATTAGAGAACTCGTAATTCTCTTGGTAAGGTAGCCACAACTAATCCATAGCCAAACAAAGCAGTCGTGAAGTAAAAGAGTATATAAGAGCGTTAAAAAGTAAGTAACATGGAGAGGGAGGCGTTTCCATATTTTCTTATGTGTCCGTATGAACGTCTCGATCTCAGGAACTATAAAATGTTTAGATTAAGCATGCAGCTTCCAGAGACATAGACGCAGTGCAAGATTTTTGCCACGCAAAGCTGGCACGCCCACACTTTTGAAAACTATTTATTTTATTGGTCTTGTAAATTTCTATCGATTTGCCAAATAACTTTTTGCCCCTCTCACTCTAACGCATCCACCCTTAACTGCGACGCTCACACTTTTGAAAAATGTCTAGATTTTCGTTTTAATGTTTGTCTGTCCAATTTTTATCAGTGTATCAAAAACACTGTGCCCATGCCCCTCCTCTCACCAGCAAAAAGCCTAAAACGGTCACCCCACACTTAAACAATTTTTAATATTTTCTTTTATTACCTAATATCTATCGATATCCCAGAAAAATTGTGAAATTTCACGTTCGCATTCCCACTAGCTGAGTAACGGGTATCTGATAGTTTGGGCAAAGACACTAGAATAACAAGATGCGTAACGCCATACGATATGTAAATTCTTTTTTCGATCAGAATTGATTTCGGCCCGAAAATCGTCATCTAGCACAACACGCACACATATACGCGTTCTCGTTTCTTATATTTACTCACACAAGCAAGCAAATTCTATTTTTAGATTTCTTACGCTCTCATCGTAAGCGAGCGGACAGAGAGCGTCACCAAAAAAGTGGCTGCATAGTGCCAAACCCATGTATGGCCGTTACGCATCTTGTTATTCTAGTGTCTTTGGTTTGGGAACTCGGAATGACACTATGAAATTTCACGTTCGCATTCCCACTAGCTGAGTAACGGGTATCTGATAGTTTGGGAACACGGATTAACATGGAACATCTAAAGTTCAGTACGAAAATAGCGACGAAAAAAAAAGACGTCAAATATTACAGCCATGGTGCAGCACGTATGCACGTAAATGAAACCGAACTGGACTCAAAGGGAGACAAGCAAAGCAGTACAGTTCATCCAACAATTCTAAACAATTAGACATTTGTAACGATTTGGTGTCATGAGATATTCCAGGACGCACGCGCAAAGGTCCAGCTGCTCCTTGTCGGTTATATGGGGTGGTGGTCTTGTCCTGGAATCTCAGCCTAATTTCATTCTACAATTCATCAATTTGGTTGCATGCTAAGACAATTAAGAAAAGGGCTGCAAATCGGCAACTACGACACAGACAACGGACAGAAAGATTCTTTTACCCTAAAAACTCCCGTTCGATCCTCAGGTGTGGTGGAGGATCGTGTAATGACCGCCCTACCTTGGTCATTCTTTACCAAAATCGCAAACAGTTGTCAACCCGAATGGCCCCTTTGGTCGCTAACCGCGGCTCACAGGGAATACCTCCTAGTCATAGGCAAACAAATTAGTTTTTCAAAACATTATAAAAAAGAGTATAAAAGTAAAATTTCTCACACCTATCATACATGATATTTATCGCTTAATAAAATTTACACCGACAATAAAGATATTTCAATTTACAGCTTTCGATTTCCCTAAAAATGAACAATTAATTTAGATGAAATAATTCTAGGGGGGCAGACAATTTTGTACCTCGGTAATCAATTAAAATAAGCAAACATTTTTTTCGGCGTGTGCACGGCCAGCATCCAAAAATTAAACGGACCAAAAAGAAACAAAGAAATAAGCGGTATCAATTTTTTAGGCGACAAAAATATTGCGATCGAACAGGTCATCGCATCACAAACGAAATTCGTACCGCTTTTGAGCACCGGGAATACTGTTCAGCTATATTCTTAGATGTTGCACAAGCATTTCACCGAGTCTGGCTGGAAGGACTAATGTACAATATAACAAAACTGATTCCTCAGAACACGCACAAAGTGTTCGAATCTTATCTCTTCAAAAGAGTGTTCTCAACCAGGTGCAACAGTTCGACTTCACACGACCGCGTTATCAATGCTGGAGTCCCCCAAGGTAGTGTACTGGGCCCCGTTCTTTACACCCTATTCACAGCAGACATGCCTACAAACTATCAGCTCACAACCTATACGTTTGCTGACGATACCGCAATACTTAGCCGATCTAGATGCCCAGCAAAGGCAACAGAGAAACTTGCCTGCCATCTTAAAATAGTGGAATGATGGTTTGCGGACTGGCGCATTAAGATAAACGAGACCAAAAGCAGACATGTAACCTTCACACTGAACAGACAAACCTGCCCACCCTGTACCCTGAACAATACATTTATCCCACAAGCAGACGTAGTAACATATGTCGGCGTTCACCTAGATAGACGCCTCACCTGGCGGCGACATATAGAATCTAAGAGGACTCATATGAAGCTTAAAGCAGCCAATCTTCACTGGCTTATTAATTACAACTCTCCCCTTAGTCTGGAATACAAAGTACTCCTCTACAATACCGTGCTGAAACCCATCTGGACATACGGCTGTGAACTATGGGGAAACGCTTCAAAAACCAACATTGAAAATAATACAGCGAGCTCAGTCCACGATTCTGCGAACTATCACTGGGGCACCATGGTACCTACGCAGCGAAAGCATCCATAGAGACCTCCACATAAATCTTGTCAATGAGGAAATTCAGATGAAAAAAAGTAAACATCAAGCAAAGCTCGCCGCACACGAAAATCCTCTCGCGAAGTCGCTTACGCGAGTCTACAGTCAAAGCCGACTGAAGCGCAAAGATTCTCCAGCCCAGCAAAGAAAGCCTAGGGCCGTCTCTAACTAATACAATTACTTCATATTGTAATTAATATAAGTTATATAATAAGATTTGAATAATTATTGTTAGTCTCACAAAAAGAGAACATCCAATAAATAACGCAATAAGTTAAAAAAAAAAAAAAAAATATTGCTGCGCCTTGCGCACCGTGGGACCAGGACCGCGATTACGTGAATTTAATTTACCCACATTTGGGAATCCAACGATTAAAGCGCTTCCGGGTGATTTTCCTGTGGAATTCATGCTTATACAAATAAAAGGTTAACAATACAAAAAAAAAAACAAAATAATACGGAGACATGCCGCGCCACTTTTTCGCTTATTTAATTTTTTTCTTTTCAAATGCCCTTCAATTTTGGGCTGCACTACACTCTGAACCAATGCGGCGTCTCGCTCTCACTTAAACCAAAACATACACATATAAAAAAAAACTCTAAGAACTTAACACTACTTACATTGTTTAATTATTTCGGACCGGACTTAACATTTCTTTCGACGCATCCACGATATTAATAGAGACAAAATAATGCCACAAAAGCCGCGTCAATTGCTTTGGGGCAGACTCCGGGAACTAATCATCAGCTCGATCGCCGTGTTCTCTTCACGCACCGTTTGGAAGCTTAGAACGCGGGCGGAAATCGGGAATATCACGCTGCTTTTCATTTCTCTTAAGCATATGCAAACTCTTTGCGTTGCATCGAACCAAAAATTGCGCTCGGTCACGAATTTTTTGGCGAACTTCGGAGACCGGCGGTTCGATCGCTATTTCTTTCGAACATGCACAAATGCATGCCAGTTTTCCATAATTTCATTTATATTGATGATTTCCACTTTCTCGGGCCCCCTGTTCTGGTTTCCCGCCAAAAATAGCCGCCGTCCTTCTATTTTAGCTTGGTAATCCAATGCTTACCTCCAAACGACTTTGCCTTTGCTCACTTTTCAGTTGATCTCGGGGTTGATATCCCGGCATTGCGTCTGCATTATATTTAAATTATGTTTCAGAGATATCTACTCTGAATTTCCCTTGGCACTCGCTTACCCTTTTGTTCTTGAATCCAGCGCCTCAATGATAATCCTGAATTTTTTCCACTTTTCGCTGGCCACAAAAAACTTTTCATTGTTTCGTCAGACCGTCAGAAATGGAATAAAACCATCTTGGCCGTCGGACACCGGCTGAACCCATCTCTCTCTCTTACCGCCATTCCCATGGAACTGACAATCAGCTCTGTTGCCTCTTTGAATACGAATTTCTTGACCCGAAAAATTCTTCTTCTGGCTCAAATTTAGTTGTGGGAACCGAACATAGATGGCGGCCCCAAACCTTCTTACCCCCATCGAAGACGCTGCCAACGCTAGCTGCCACAAGCGCTAAACATTTTAACAGTGGTCAGATACTCCACAATTCGAAAGGTCTAGCAATAGCGGCTGGTATGAATCTGCATAGATCAACATCATACCTAATGGTACCTTACTGAAGACATCTATATAAAGACGCCAAAAAAATTTGAGCTTGACAATGATCGGATTTGTAGCTCAAGAAAACCCTGTATGGACTCAAACAGTTTGGTCGAATGTGGAATTTAAAGCTAGACGAGATGTTACAACGAATAGGTTTTTCAGCTCGCGAGTTACCGACCCATCGGTACCATACACCAAAGACCCTAGAATAACAAAATGCGTAACGCCATACGATTTTTTGGCAAACGATTTTTTGGCCGTGGCTCTAGAGGTGGCTCCAGGCTCTCTCGAATTTTTGTTAGAGAGCGAGAGATCGAAGAGCGCTACAGCGAACAGCTCTTTTCAACGCACAAAGTGATAGCAGACAACTGTATGTGTGCACACGTATGCTCATGCATTGTAAATTTGACAAAATATGCCCTTCACCTCAGAAGTTCTTAGACTTTAAATCTATATTATTTTTGATCAATTGGCACCATGCGAAAAATTCTTGTTTTGCATTGCCTTAATGTTATTATTATTTGAAAATAGATTAGAAATAGCCAAATCTATGTACATATTATCACAAAAATAAATTTCAAAAATGACTTTATATAAGAATATTTGTCATTAGAGTATTCATCTTGCGGCGTGTGAAAAATTAATAAGTCAATGATTGTTGAGTGCTTGTGTCCGCACTTCATGCCTCAAGATATGAACAAAACAAAGACACTAGAATAAATTCTAAAAAAATATTTCGCTTTTAAAAAATTGTCAGATGAGAGACAAATTTGAATTAAACATAAATATAAATGTGTAAACGGTAGCTAATTCGAGCGGCGATTTTAACAAACAAATTTAAAAAGCTTTAAAATTATAATAGTCAGGGCGCGAATTTTTAAAATTTTTTTATTTTATCATATTGCTAGGAAATTGGCAAAAACTACCCTAATATGTACCATGTAAATTCGTTTCTTCGATCAGAATTGATTTCGGCCCGAAAATCGTCTTCTAGCACAACACGCACAAATAAACGCGTTCTCGTCTCTTGTTTTTACTCACACAAGCAAGCAACATCCGCCGACATCCGCCCATATACATACTTATAAACATACTTATACTTTCTGTTGTGTCAGATACTTTTATTCTAAGAACTTTAACATTGTAACACACACATACATATTCACTGTTAGCTTATTTAAGACCAAGAATAAAGGCGACGGGCAGTCGAGATTGAGCAGCAAGCGCTTGTGGACGTATCTACTATTTAATCTCACAACAAATATCTGATCAAATTCTCTGGAGACAGCCGAGGCTACATTCTGGATCATACAACTCCTCTCTCCTCTGTATTACAATACCTCGCGAAGCTCTCCGGAGGTAACACGCGCAAGCAAACCGTACTTGTATACATGAAATAAGGGCGGAATCACCTGCTGTTCAGACCTTGGTGAGTTAAAGGAGATAAAGCAAGTATTCTCTAATATATTTCCATATTGTCGATAAGGGGCCGATACACCAATTTCAGCTTATCATGCAATATCTAAACATAAAGATATTCTTTATCATTATTTACGAGAAATTTATAGTGAGAATTTAATTGAACTTAAATATTGTCCAATTGAATTTAAATTGTCCAATATGGTGGCAGAGCTTATGTTAAGTAAAACATGAAAAATGTCTTGAAAAAAGCTTAAAACAAAATTGTATTTTTTATGAACTTTGCTGACA